>NW_024612376.1:0-5208 GCF_008729295.1 Plectropomus leopardus
AAATTTGACTAATTTTAAGGTAGTTTTATTGTACAGTTTACTAATTTCCAACTGAAACCTGGGCAAATTGGCTCATTCTCTTACAAAAACATGTGGGGAAGGCAATTACTAAAAGAGGAAATTACCCCAAACTTTGAGGATTAAAAAGGACACATTTCATTTCCCAGTTACCTTTGAGTTAAAGCATCCCCTGCTGTAATGTTTGCACAATCTCATCTGAAAATATTCAATGCATTTCAAACCCGGCTCTTGAATTATGATGTTGTATTTACTGCAGCAGGAATGCATTGACCAACACACTGGAATGCTGTTTGCTTTCACCTCTGCTGAGCAAGGCCTTGTGCAGTGATGAACTGTTTAGAATTGTTTATCTGAAATGCTTTGCTCAAAGAATCACCAGGCTTATTTATTCAGGGTCAGTGTTCTCTATTTAAAGTCAAGTGTCAAACTGAAGAGACTATTCAAGCTGCAGGAAACTGGTTTGGAGTATCAGTGATATTCAGGTTGTTAAGTGTGTTTGTTTGTGATGTATATGCATGAAAACATGAGGTTCTGAGTTTTGCTATAATGGGATTTTTATCTGTATACCCAGCTTCCTTTTAGCAGAAATGTTAGAAGTGGGTATCATCCAAATCTGGACAACAGCATGTAAAATACTTATCACACACTTGATTACTTTTTTATTACATCAGACCCTTCTCCCAAATATTTTTCGTTTTAAAAGTTCACTTAAAAGTTCATTCACAGTTATTGTGCATGAGAGATTTCATGTACACTTGTGTAAGTTGCCTCAGACTTTATCGTATTGGACTACAATTGGCTGACAAACTAGTTGTGATGTCACAAAATCATACTCAAAGGGGTCTTTTAATATTTTAGCATAAATGAGCATAAATGAGCCTTAAGCATATTTTGATGGTAACACTTAGGTACTTTTACTTAAGATATGAAATGCAGGAGTTTTACTTGTAACTGTCTGGTATTGTTACTTTTTGCTTAAGTTAAAGCTCTATGTTGTTCTTCCACCCCTGCCAGACTGCTAGAATATGTATTTTTGTGTCCCTCTTGTTGGAGCATCGATCCAGGAGCTCCTGTTGCAAAAGAGTCTATTGGCGCATTACTTCAGCATCTTCAGCACTGTCTCAATTTCCAAGTAACCTACTATAAGGTAAATTGCTTAATTACAGTTTCCATTGCGAAAGCACATGATTGCCAACTGGCTGCAGGTATCCGGCAGCTATTCAGCTCATTGGATTCATGTGCTGATAGGGAGGATGGTTATCTTTATAGCATTCACATCACAGTCACTGTCCAGAGCTCCTCTCTTTCATTTCCGATGGCCCTTGTAGTGAGTGATGCAAACTGGGGGCCCTTTTTCTAAAAATTTCCTGCTGGCCGCTTGAACTGGCTTTGTGGCGTATAATGAAGTTTCCTCAATTATCCCAGTGTCAGTCTCTGCTTATCTTCCCATCAAAATACACAGCCAAGGACATTTCTGATGCCTTGGGCTTCTGTTGACCAGTTAACCAGCCTCCTCCCAGGGGAGCCCTGCCTGGTATGTGTCCGATATCTGTCTCCCCCATCCACATTTGTACAGTCTTGTCTTATCCTGCGGGTTCAAGGACAGCAGAACGGATGTCTCCCTTCACGCTGGACTGAACCACGTTTACCCTCGCCTCTTGTTTTTGAAGACGTTCAACGTCCTGTGATGTTATTACAGCTCCAGGCTTGGATTGTCTTATCAGTTTTAGAACACGAAGACTGTTCACCATCCTAAACCGCGGACGGTGTGTCTGGGCCCGGGAATCATGGGAATGCATGTTGTGTCTCCAGTAGCCAGAGCAGTCAGTCTGAATTATTTCCGTGATGTTTCTCTTTCACTCATGGGCTTAAGTAAGCGCCAAAGAGCTTCTTAGACTCTGGTAGATTTTTTTTGTTTGTTTATTTAATCTTTGGGGATAAATAATACATACTTTTAAGGTGTTTCTTCTTATACATCTTAAGCAACTTATTTTGCTATCAGAAAATTTGCGAATATCAAAACATTTTTGTTTACACATTTTAATTGAAATAAGAAACTCGATTAAATTCCAAGTCTGGCATTCACAGTGGAATTCATTACATTTTTCTGTACAATTTTCAATTTAGTGTCTGTGTGCAAAGGTAGACTTCATATTTTTCATTCATTATAACCTCTCAGTCAGTCAGGATCAAAGGTAGCCCTGTTACAAAGCACAGTTTGTATAAGTTGAACATTACGTCTGAGGCCTTATATATGGCTTATGTCACCGCCATCATGCATGAGAAGAATGTCTGCCTCTAAAAAACAGCATACTTGTGCATGCCTCCCTTGTTCTGTCTGGCTTATGTCATTAACACCCGTGCATTATAATACCCTGTAGTTTAATCCTGCTCCCCATATGACATATACTTTGCCTCTCACAGACTTGAAAAGTAGCCCCTGAGGAAAAGACAAAAATAAACAAACAAACAAATAAACTGAAAAACAAAATGTTCAATAACAAGTTCGTCAGCCTGCACCTCCGGACCTCCTGTTTAAGAGAGTCATATATTTTTCTTTATGGTATTTATAAAGACACAAATCTGTCTGTCCCCAGGGCAACTGCAGTCCAACAAAGATCATGTCAAACAAAACATTTAATTAACTGTCGACTCTACGGATAAAATTACAGCAATTACCATGACCTCCACAGAGGCCACCTATAACAGGTTTGTTACGTAAGTTTTATATGTAGGTTTGTATGTTCGCCTTTGGCCCTCAGGCTGACAATAAATCAGTGCCTTAGTGAACACGACTTTGAGGTTTATAATCATGAAAATCTGCACCCAGTACACAGTGGTGATTTGCCCCAGACCTCTGACCTGAAAATGTCAGCGCAGCAGCTTTTGTTTGAAGACACTTTCTTCACCTCTGTGTTTGAATTTAGAAGACTGCTTTCGACTACAAATGATTTACCAATTGCATTCTGCAACTTCGCCACTAGATGCCACTAAATCCTACACACAGCACCTTTAACATTGGGTTACAGATAACTAAAATAAAGACTGTCCTCTTGCTTTGATACCAGTAAAGTCCACAGGGATTTCAAGCATGTTTAATTTATGAGCATGTTACTGAAACCAAGACTCTCCTCCTAACCTTATAACCAAAATGCCTTTGTTGGCTGAACCAAAGTCCGAACGGGAGCCAGTTTCCAGCACTTTGTACGCCCACCATCGATCATTATCAAAGACAAATAGACACAAAGAATTACGAAACACGCTGAAAACAAACCATCAAACTTGGACACAGAATTTTATTTAACTTTTTTTGTTCCAATCTCAACACAAACCGAATATTATGCTGATATCTGTGACACTGAATTACATTCAATGACTGCTTGTATCTGTGGTTAGTGTAAATAAAATGCAAATCTTGTTATGACCTGGCCCTTAAACCTCCTCATAGACATTAGGCAGATATTGTTAGATGATTTTTCTCCACTTCCCAAACAAACTAACAAAGACCCGATGGACCTGTGATGTGTTTCTTTCTAACACAATTTTGTCGGCGTCATTTTACCGTAATTGTGCAACATGTGTTGAAAAGCGAAATGATTTTACTCCGTTATAAGATAAGGATGGCTCTTCATTTGTTGTGCAGCGTTCTTCACATGAAACCTACTTAGACCTGATTGAAGCGAACAACATTGGAGAAATGATCTCTGTGTAATGGGAACCTTTGAACAAGTCTTATCACATTCTTGTAATATTGTCACTTTGATATGAAATCATTTCTTTATCCACAGAAAATAAAAACATGAGTTTTTTCCCCCCCTCCAAAAAAAACCCAGTGCTCTAGATAATTTGTTCAAACAAAAATAGCCAGGCTGAACCTAATGGCTCCTGCATTCTTAATGAGTCATAGAAATGTTCAAGACCATTTCCTCAGTGGTCAGATCCACTCGTCCTGCGTAATGACCGGCTGTTCTGCTCTCACACAGACAGTTTGATCCAGTCTTATGCAAGATCCCTGGGCCATTAGTGTCACATCAACAGATTTCTCTACACGTCTCATTACATTTTGGTTCTTATTGTACAATCCATTGCTTTATTATATAACTTAAAGTATACAATAAGTGTATTTTGTAATATATACGATTCACAATAATCATACACGGTATTTTTGTTTCCTTCTTTATCTGCCTTTTCCTCAAACAACATCTTCAAAGTGAGACTTTAAAACTATACATGAGTTAGTCACTAAAATGAACAGCAAGGAGCAGAAATTATTACTACAATAAATGCTATAATATTATTTAGCATCCTTTGTAGCACTCTGTACTTAAAGCTTTATTAACAAATGTATTGTTAGCCATGTAAGCTCCATGTCTCTGGTCTGGTCTGTGAGTCTGTCTGTCAGTCCACCTTTTCTCACCATAACTACTGGACAGATTGTCATGGCATTTTTTAGAGACATTCATGGCCCCCAGTGGATGAATCTTTCAGATTTTGATGACTGCCTGACATTGACTTTACACCCACTGCGTAACACGACTTTAAGTTAAATTTATATTTAATGGTAGACATTCATATCCCATATCCCTCGAAGTACCAAAAAATACATTTGGAAAACTCAACAGCAATGTCTCTTTCCAGATCTCATGACCCAGGCACTCAAAAAATCCACAGACCTTATTGTGAACAGTTTCCTGTAGGAACTATTTTCTTCCCACCAAACTACACCTGCCAACTTTATCACCTTGCAGATGGAAGCTTGCATCTACCGTCAGCAGACAGGAGGATGTTTACATCTTGTGCTGAGTGGATACACGTTGCATACTGTGTGGTAATTTTGTTGGCGGGTGTTGTTTGTTGTAGCATTAAAAGCGTAATATACATTTCGGTTTTTTTTTAATCAATAGTAATGTCTCTTTCCAGAAATCTTGACCTGGTTACTGGAGATAATCCACAGACCTTGTTGAAAGCAGTTGGATGTTGGAGCTATTTTCTTTCTACCAAACTACACCCGCCAAACATATCAGTGCATAGAAGGAAATGTGCATCTGCTGAGCTAACTAACATTACAACTAAGCCAATGAGGACACCATTGATGTTTACACCTTGTGTTGTAACAAGCACAAACCTCTTGTCTGTGAGCAGATACATGCTTCCTTCTGCGCTCCATGTAGGATACGCCTGTGTTTC
>NW_024612377.1:0-3134 GCF_008729295.1 Plectropomus leopardus
ATATATGTGTATGTGTATGTATATGTATACATATGTGTGTTTGTGTACATCTGCCCCTCATTAATCCTAATACTTTTTTTTGTAGGTGGTAAATATGTGCCCCGTGCTGTGCTGGTTGATCTGGAGCCAGGCACCATGGACTCTGTGAGGTCTGGACCTTTTGGCCAGGTCTTCAGACCAGACAACTTTGTGTTCGGTAATTTTTTTATTACAATTATTGTAAAACTTATGTCCAGAAAATTTTACAAGGTTCCTGCTGATCAAGTAAATTCCTTTTCTTTAATCTGCTGGAAATGCAAGCAGCTGAGTCTCACAGGTGAATTAAGAAACACAACATGGCCCAAAAACAGGCCAGACATGCCAGATATTTCCCATTTCTTGTTGGTAAACCAAATAAATACTTTTATGATAATATAAAGTGTCCATTGTTCTCACGTGTTCCACTCCACAAAGAGCAAACTAAAATTGCCTGTTTTTCTTATTATAAAATTGAACTTAAACTTAATTCCAAATGGCATTTACAAAAGTCTCAAATCTTCCTTAACTTAAGCTGCTACTCATCAAGCCTCAAAGTGTATGAAATTAATGTTGATTCTTGTCTTACAGGTCAGAGCGGGGCTGGCAACAACTGGGCTAAGGGTCACTACACAGAAGGCGCAGAGCTGGTGGACTCTGTCCTGGATGTGGTGAGGAAAGAGGCTGAGAGCTGCGACTGCCTCCAGGGCTTCCAGCTTACACACTCCCTGGGTGGTGGCACAGGCTCCGGTATGGGCACCCTGCTCATCAGCAAGATCCGTGAAGAGTACCCTGACCGCATCATGAACACCTTCAGTGTGGTGCCTTCCCCCAAAGTATCAGACACAGTCGTTGAGCCTTACAACGCCACGTTATCAGTCCACCAGCTTGTAGAAAACACAGACGAGACCTACTGCATCGATAATGAAGCCCTGTACGATATCTGTTTCCGTACCCTCAAACTCACAACCCCCTCATACGGTGACCTCAACCACTTGGTCTCTGCAACCATGAGCGGCGTCACCACCTGCCTCAGGTTTCCTGGACAGCTCAACGCTGACCTGCGTAAGCTCGCTGTAAACATGGTGCCATTCCCCCGTCTGCACTTCTTCATGCCTGGCTTCGCTCCCCTCACAAGCCGAGGCAGCCAGCAGTACAGATCGCTAACCGTGCCAGAGCTGACCCAGCAGATGTTCGACGCCAAGAACATGATGGCCGCCTGTGACCCACGTCATGGTCGCTACCTGACAGTGGCCGCCATCTTCCGTGGTCGCATGTCCATGAAGGAGGTGGACGAGCAAATGCTGAACGTGCAGAACAAGAACAGCAGCTACTTCGTTGAGTGGATCCCCAACAACGTCAAGACCGCCGTCTGTGACATTCCTCCCCGTGGCCTCAAGATGGCCGCCACATTCATCGGCAACAGCACAGCCATCCAGGAGCTGTTCAAGCGCATCTCTGAGCAGTTCACAGCCATGTTCAGGCGCAAAGCTTTCCTCCACTGGTACACTGGCGAAGGCATGGATGAGATGGAGTTCACTGAGGCAGAGAGCAACATGAACGACCTGGTGTCCGAGTACCAGCAGTACCAGGATGCCACTGCCGAGGAGGAGGGCGAGTTTGAAGAGGAGGGAGAGGAGGAGCTGGCCTAAATGTATCACTTTTCCAAAGCTCTGCTGTCAAAGCATTGCAGTCTAATGTAATGTTCTAAGTCCTTTCCAGTTTGCAGTGTTCTGTCTGCAATGAAATGTAATGTTCTAAGTTCTTCCAGTTTTCAGTGTTCTGTCTGCTGTTCATGTTAATAAAAGTTCTTCTGCATATAAGAAGTCTGCTGTCCTGGATTGATTAAAACAGTTGAGCTGAAAATGTATTGAGGATAATGGGTAAAGTTTTTTTTATATTGGTGCAAATGCATACCAAAGACTAGCTGTATAGTTATCAATTTGCAAGAAAGTTATTTTTAAAAATCAAAGTTAACAGCTATCAGCAGATTTTTAAGTGTTGTGCCACATTCAGATGCCTTTGCATTCATTGAAAGATATACTGGAGTACATTTGATTGTTTGAAAATATGTATAAAAAACAATGCAATTTGGTAAGAGGTTTTGCAAATCAAAGAAATTAGAAACATGACAAGAAAATGACCTAAATTAGTTTTTAAGGTATCCAATGTGTATTTAAATAAAGTTAAATTTACCTTTCCTTTTGCAAAATGTCAGGTTATAAATTAAACTTATTTGCTCAGGTTACAAAGTATTAATGCCTGAGTTCAGTATACAACAGTGTTTTACTATTTTGGGATTAGCTGAAAACAAGTGGCCAGATTGCAACACAAATATGGTTGAACAGAAAGTGTCTTTAATAAAAGCATGAGTGAAGCAGAAATACAGAGCATGATGGTCTGCTGTGTAATCCAAACTACAGTACACTTACACAGCTGACTCATACCAGATCAAAGTTCATGTAGAGCACAAACAACCTTGTAAAGCTACCAGTTTTCACCAGCATGTGACTGTTGGAATGGCTTAAATGCTCTTATGTCACAGACTACAACAAATCTGCAGCAGCTGAACAGAGAATACTGTCAGTGAAGTGAATTATATTGATGTGTATCCGCTATTGACTGGTTGGGCAGAGTTCTGCTTTATAAAATCCTGCCGACATTTCCCTCCATCCCTGGCTGCTGGACAGCTAGTGGCTGTGTTCACTGGGTGGCAGTGTTGGCTAAGTCACTCTCTTCCAGAGGCAGTAGATGAGAATGCTCATGGCCAAAGCCAGCAGCGTCCAACAGCACACCCTCTTCACCTGGCTCTCCAAACCCAGCTTCTCTCCAAAGCGGGACACGAAACCACTCTGTCAGAGACAGCAGGAGATTTAAGTTTCAAGGAAATTATACATTTCAGTACAACATACTGTGATAATATGTCTCTATGTTCAAAGGATATGTCAGTCAAACTATGTTTGTATTTATCACTAAAGAAAGACAATCAATACAAAAGTCAGTAACCCAAAAATGACGATCTATTTTTTTGTCATACATACATACATACATATACACACACACACACACACACATACATATACATATATACACATATACACACACACACACACACACAC
>NW_024612378.1:0-3118 GCF_008729295.1 Plectropomus leopardus
ACTGCAGCAGTTTTGGTTGTTTTTGCAGATCCATGTGTACGAAGACTGTTTTCACAATGGTATCATATGAATATGAGATTTTATTTTTTTAAAACACAAAGGACAGACTTTGACGTATTTGGTAGGCCGTTCTCGTCTGGCCTAAAGGTGATGGAGCCTCTCTGATGCTGTCTCCTCAGCTCTAAAACAACCTCCCAATGAGCATCAGATCAGTGGTTCTCGCTTTTTAATCTCGTCTCAAAACCGTGTCTTCCAGAAAGGTTTTTCCTAATACCTGATAAACTACTGTTATGTATGTGCATACATGTATAAATGTATTGATATGGATATGCATTTGTTTCACTAATATGTTGGGGGGTTTTTTGTATTTTCTTCACCTTGAAATGTCCTTTTGGCTTGAAAAAAACTCTATAAATGAAAAAAAACCTATGGGTAGTGCATCATAAGACCTCTATAAGCCTTTATAACCTATAATGTTTTCTAAAAGTGCTCATTAAGGCATTACATATGAAAATAATGACTTGGCCAAGCATCACAATTACTCATGCTAAATAACTGTATTTCCATTATAGATAATAAGGTCTGATGAATGTTACAGTTCCGTCTGTAATCAGAATACACAGAGTGCGATTGTAGTTTGCCATAATAGCTACACAGCAGCTCACTGTCTGCTCCTGGGAAAGAAAAGGTTTTTTTCTGTGTTGCACCGTAGATGGCAGGTGGCCGGATACCACCTTCGTACCATTTGTTGATCCTGACAGCAACCCACATTCAAAACCCTGAGACAGCAAGACAGACATTTGGAAGTGGAAGGGAGCAGCAGCAGGGCCTCGTTGAAAGAACTTCTCTAACTGAGTGGGAGTTGAGTGGGAACACTGGCTCGGCAGCAACCACAGAAACCACACGTCTCCGAGTTTCTGCAGCCAACTGGAGCACATCATATTCTTGATGATGCTGCATGTTGGGCTGTTTTCACCATTTTCACCTTACAGCAAATATTTCCATTTCTTATTACATTTTATTATGTAAAGACACTGTGGCAAGGAGAGAAAACACAATAATGGTTATAGGAAGCATGGTAACACTTTATTTTACGGGCCTGTTATTAATTATTTCTTTAAGGTTCCCTGAAACTGGCTCTGTAATTTGGTACCAAATGCAGGTAAAGAGTAGAGAAAAGAAAAGAGAGTTCTGAAACAGTCGCTGGAGTTTAGTTGGCTGTGTTGACTTTATCATCACTTCTTGGTTTCAAGAGGGATTTCTTTGAAAGATGATTAATTTAAACCAAAGAAAAAAACATATTAATCATTCATTTATTATTGAAAGCATCACTCTCCACATAGACAGGATTATATGCTTTCATGTAGACTAATTGCAAAGGTTATGCGATGTTAACAGTTAATTACAAATGATAAATTATCAATCTTTCAATTTGTTTTACCTGTAATTTTTTCCTAAAAGAAAAAAAGAAAACTATGGACTTATAAAATTAAGCGTTACAAAAAGCGCCATGATGTTCATAAAACTTAACAACATTTAATGCAAATTGAGTCAAGCAGTTATGAGCAGCTATGACTTTGTCGAATATTAAAGTCATTGTAATATATTTTATTAAATGGCAATGGTGAGCAATTTTTAAAATAACTGCACAGGTCTAAAATGGCACCCTCATCACTTTCCTAAATAATTAGGCTACTTATAGATGGAGAGCTGCTGTTTTCAGTGGTTTCACATCCTCCAATATTCACATTCCACTGTCTGAATAAATATTAGCAATTGTGATCATAATCATAAACAAACGTAACTGACAGCCATTTTTATTAATACAACCGGTTCTAGTTTTTTTGTATACTGCAGATCTGTGTGTGGTTTGTCCAAGTGGTGTTGCTGTACTTCAACAGAAACCGTTGCTTTACTGCTGTGGGTACAGTCCTTGTAAAACACTGTAATGTCTCTTTATTTCATAACTTTTCAACTGTAAGTAGAAAGTGGAAAACTAGAATGTAATTACGTAGGCCGTATCACTGTCAGGAATGAGTCATAAAACCTGGAAACGATTTAGCATTTCAGTTCCCTTGTCTCAAAGTCGATGTTTTTTTTAAATGGGTTTTTGGTTAAAGGCCCTAAATAAGGTCTGTGGTTAACGCAAGCTGAAGAGACTTTCACGTTTTGTGCTACGACATAAAATACGCCAGTAAATACCCCACTTGTGAACTTTGAATTCACAATTTCAATTTGTGCAGTTTGAGGATTAATGGAAACTCGCCTTTTGTGTGTTATATTTCTTATACCTGCACTTTGTTTGTTATTATTTAATAACTGCACACCCGATTGTGGATTATCCCTCACTTGAAGGCATGCGGCAACTTTTGCAAAGTAATAACACTCCGCCATTATAATGCATTATGCAGTAGTCTGCATCATAATACATCATACACATGGGCTTACCCAGTTTCATTTTAGTCTTCACAAGCAAACTTTGTTCTTTTTTATTGTTCCCGTTTGTCTCCGGGACTGTTGCTGTGTCCCTGTTTGGGAAATAATTGGACCATAGTATTGTAGTTTTCAAGTAAAGCCTCTTTCAAAACAAGGACAGTGTGAAATAAAAGTATAAAATATTTATATAGAGACATTTGAGGCCCACAGAAGGCATTTATAGTCCTGACAATTTAAGGACACTCCCTCAGCTTGGGGCCAGAGACAATCCTTCCACCACTCTGCACCAGAGCTTGAAACTCAGCAGCTCAGTGCTAGAACTCAGAGAATATAGTTAGATTATCTGTGCTGGTATAAATGCCCACTTACTGTCAGATACTGACATTTGTAGACCACTTTACGGATAGAAATCTAAATAATCCTTGTTTCTGTCCCTATTTAGATTTTCACCAAAATCCAGATCTTCCCTGCCGCCGCCGCCGCCCTGCTGGGAGCGACTGCAGCGGCTCTTCCTGCATCGACTGTGACTCAAATCAAAGGGACAATTTATTTACGGTGAGTGCGAACCAAAGAAGCGATAAATAAAGGCAGCATGAAATCAAAGGTATGGGATCAGGTGGAAATTGGCGTTTTCTCACTACACAGACCACTGTTGACCTGGAAAACACTCACACACACACAC
>NW_024612379.1:0-1384 GCF_008729295.1 Plectropomus leopardus
CCTTTGGATATCTAAATATTTAGAATTAAAATTCTAACTACAGCTCAATATTAGATGTCATGATGAGGAGTGGGAAGTGCACAATATAGAAACGAACTGAATAAAATGAGCAACAAACATTTGCAACTTTTATTGAAGTGAACTTGTAGTGATCATGATCTTTTTGTGTAAAACTGTAATTAGTAACAGAGAGAATCATTTATTTTACATTACACTAGCACTTATAGTTTTTCTTTTCTTTTTATTGTGGTTTGTCAGTTACAGTCCATGATTCCTCAGAGCATTAAAAGCTTGTCTCTGTTTTTCAACCGACATTTACGTCTCTGTGTAGACTAACAGTTCCTGGAAAGAGCTGAAGTCTGATATCGTTGTTTATTTGAACCTGTTCTAAGCTCTAAAACTTGATAAGCGCTTCATTAAAGACAGGTGCGATGGAGAGGTCAGCTGGTTAAGCCTTGAGATGTTAAACACAGACAGACACTGCTGGAATGAAATGTAAGACAACACATGTTGTACTGTGTGTGGCTCATTATCGCGATTTAAGTTTTCATTTGCCAGATGCTCAAACAATATGTCCAGTGAAATGCTAAAAAGACTATATGCAAACAATAACTAGCAATAATAAAAAAAAAACAATGATGACAAGTCAACAATGAAATTTTCAGTAAATAAGAATGTAAAGACTGAACTATTCTACCTTTTAATAGGAACAAATGTGTAAAATTAACATAATATTCCATTTCTTTTCAATTTTGGGGAGAAGTTATATGGTGTTTAAAATGACTGGCACAAGAATTAATGTTTTAGAAACATAACTGAGTCACATATTCCTTTTAAACTGGCTGCAATAATGACTGGACTATTTCCACGAGTAGCGTGTAACTTAATTTGAAATTCAAAAAAATCCACTACATTTTCTTTTAACCATAATTGCACAAACTGGACAAAATTAATGATAAATGCTTAATTTTACAGAATCTGTCTAAATGAACAATTAAAAGGCTTACCATGGGATTACCAGCCCCATTCATGTAATAAGTGTGAGTGTGTGACAAGTAGATGTGATCAACATGCAGCAGCTGGTAAGAGACAGGCCCTATGAGGCAAATCTGCTTGCAAAGAGGGCTTGATACCAGTTTAACTTTTTGATGAGGTGATGTCCTTACCATGGACTAATCTTGTTTGGAGTTTCGACTCTCGACAAACTGTTAAGCGTTCGTCAGACAGAGTTTAACGCCTGTCAATACCGTAACAATCTGTTGTCTGAGCAGACAGTATTAACGCCTACGCCTGTCTCGGGGTTTATGGTTTTTTTTTTTAATTTATTTTTTTTATTTTTGACGGTCTCTCCGTAAGTTTTTTTCTTCATTTTGTCATATATTTT
>NW_024612380.1:0-1325 GCF_008729295.1 Plectropomus leopardus
GCTGCAGAAATCCACTATTCCCATTATTTCTCTCAAGCTGGATTGCTGCAGTGCTGCTGCGCTGATCCCCTGGGCTGAGAGGTGATTGGAAACTGTCTGTCTTGTTTGTTTCAGCCATGAAAAGGCTTGTTGCTTGAGATACTTGTTGTTTTAGGATGTTATTTTCTTCTTATGCTTTTGTCTGACTTGACTTGTTTGACTTGAATACATTTGATTCAGGAGTGATGCATTATGAGGTACGTGTGTGAGCTCAGGAAAGACGTGGAAGTCTTCTTTTGTGAAATGTTAAGTTACGACATAAAAAGAATGCAATGCTCAGAAAAAGAGCCGGAAACAACTCAGATTGTCATTTGGTGTCTTGAGTTCTGGATTCATCTCTATCCCATTACTTTGCAATGTGTCAGGGCAGAAAAAAAGTCATCTGTCACTGCTGAGATGCACTTCATAGAAAGAGTTCTGTTATGGTGGGACAGGAGGGGAGATGAAAGTAGAAAGAGGGAATGGGAAGACAAAACAAGAAAGGAACGAAGACAATTTCAGAGATGGGAGGCAGGGCACTGGACAAGCAGAACAGTTAAAATAAAAAAAAAACCCAAAGAGGACAAGGAATAAAAGGAGAGGTGAGCAGGACAGAAAACACAGTATTTCATTCTCATATACAGTATCACTGTATTATGCCACAATCGCTATGTAAAAATCTCTGTCGAGTTGTATTACAACAAAAACTAAAATTGCATTGATGTAAATCCATAAAAATATATTTCTTTCTTTTCCTAATTGTTCCTCAGATATTAATGATGATGCATATCTTCTCCCCAAGGCTGGCATAAAGTTAAATGCGCAAAAACAGATTTAAAACATTTTTTAGGATTGATTGCTCTTGATGGATCCAAACATGTCCCCAAAAAGCACAAATCTTGCCCGATTTGAACTCGTGTTGGATTTCAATCTGTGGTTGACTCACATCTGGTGAGAAGACAAATAACAAAAAGCACTGAGGCGATATGAAATGCAACACAAATGCTACACTCTCCAAATGTCAGACAGCATTGTTTCCCTGTACAGTGACCGCAGTGGCCATCCTCTCCAGAGGCCTGCCTAAATGTGTTCTCATTGTATTGGCTCCAGTGTTGAATACTGGCCCTCTACATGCTGTTTCAGAGGCCTTTACTGCCCACTAACAGAAGGACTGGGGGTTAAAAAAGTGTTGACAATGAAAGACAGTGAATAACTACTGGTGAAATAGACAAACTGGCAAAAATAAAATGGTCCGAACCTCTCATGGTGCTTGAGTGATCACTCTGAGCTGACCCTGTGTATGCAAC
>NW_024612381.1:0-2887 GCF_008729295.1 Plectropomus leopardus
AAAAAAAAGGACACTGGGCAGGAGTTTCCTTAAAATTTAGTTTATCCATTTGTAGACTAATGGCAGATGGAGCAGGAGCAGCAATGTTGATCAACTGCATTTTTTGTTTGTTTTAATTTACAATTCAAATATGTAATTTACTTGGACTGTGCTGTGACAATAGCTCCAGTTAACTGAGCAATCAAGCTGCAATAGAGGAAAAGCAAAAAACAGTGTCATCTGTGTCTGGTGCCAAAGATTAATATGCTAAAGTGGCCACATGAATTATGAAAACTGCAGTGTGTGACTGTTTAGCAAGTTTTTGCATTTACATATTTGGTGAATAAATAATGTGATAATAATCTTGAATGTCTAAGTTATTTATTGAACTCAGCACAGAGAGATAGATAGTCCTGCAGTAAACAGAGGAAGTGTAAGCCTTTGAAAAAGTACCACTGACCACATCAAGAAATGTGAATGTTACTTTTAAAAACACTATGGCATGTATGTGTCACAAAAGGCAGATTATTATGAAGTGCAGGTGCAGTCCCGAGATAAAATTGTACAATGTGATATAAAAAAAAATCGACCTGTTCGTGAGAACAAGCGCGGCTACATCAAGCTCAGACTCTGCCAGTAAATTCAAAGCAAAATCCATCGACCTTTTTCTCATTTCTGCTGGAATTTGAAGGGACCCAGCAGCATGTTGAAATTTATTAAGATGTTACAAGGACACCTTTGAGGTGCTCTCCGATTCCACAACTCTAATACTTCTTTTAACGTTGCCTGACCTTGTAGAGGTGGGAGACACATTTGGACAATATGGATGGGGAAAGTGACTGTCCTTGAATGTATTATTCCCCTTTTTCTCACCCGAAAGGCCGATCTGAACTGTAGAATCTGTTTGAAGCCTGTTTTAAAGCATGAATCTGGCTTCATTAGGTTCAGAGTGTCCTGTACCGACAGCTCCTGGTGAATAACTTCACTGATGACTCTTATTATCGGACTGTGACTTTTCTGATAATAGTCTCAGTTAGGTCTGATGGACTGGACGTTCTTGCTTAAATCTGTTTTCACCACATTGCTAACAGCTCAATCATTTAACTTCCTCCTCAGTTCGTGGACCACGGCGGGTCGCCAATCAAATTCCAGATGAAATCCTGCAAGACCCCGAGTTACAGGAGGCGATCAAAGCTCTGCCTGCAAATTACAACTTTGAGATCCACAAGACAGTTTGGCGAGTGAGACAGGCGAACGCTACAAGAGGTGAGCCCTGATCTATCTTTATACAGGTCATTCATTTTGCACAGGATTGTGAATCTGTGTTTACTGTAGGAGAAACATGCTGTGAAATAATGCTGGGTTTACATCACATGATTTTAGCCCTGATTTTCCAATCACTGGCAGCTTTTGGAGATTGCAGACAAAAGCTCCAGATCATAGGCAAATGGTGTTCGCTCCCAAGATTAACAATTGCTATTTGCACAATTTTAAAGATTCAGAAGTGGCCCAGGTGCCCAAAAGATATAACAAGGAAACCCTTAAAAACCTGGAAGGACATCACTGTTGAGGCCATTCACATGCATTAAAACCGTAGAAGTCAGACCAGATTGGTTTGATTTCTTTTGAAAACATGGCTAAAAAGGCAATTAGCAACTTGGTAAAAGATGTCCCACAAATTGCAAGAAATTAGGAGAGAAAATGATCTAAAAAAATTAATTAAAAAAAAAAGAGAGATAGAGAGCAAGCATTTAGAAGATAACAGGGTATTAAAAAATATTTCAAATTAGTAATATTACAATTATTATAAACTATTTCATCTATCTATGTATTTCATATTTTGCTTTGTTTTTTGTTTCAAAATTTTTCCTTTCCTTTTTTTTGGTCTGAATTTCAGATATTTTCTTGTAACTTCTTCCCGTGTTTTTGAAACAAGTCAAGCCACTTTTCAGGTTTCTAAGGGTTAAATATCTGAATCTGTAATCTGCAAATCCAAAATTTGTAGCATGTAAAATGGTTTGATGGACAATTACAGCAGTGATGGCCTAAAGCCAATGAGAGCGCAGGATATAGGCAAGTGAAACATCATAGAGCCACAGCCCAACAACTTCAACAGAACATCAGCAAGCAGAACAGACAAACCTTGCTGCGCCCGTCTCACCCAATATTTTCTTTATCTTCCTTGGTTTTTCGCTACAAATCAGTGCACAAACAAGATAAACAGGAAGGTAATCCAGGCAAAGAGGAAGGAAATATTAAAAAGCCTTTCTTGTGGCTTCTAAAGCCCCAACAAAGACTTTAAGTGGTTGATACATATTAGCTCTTCTAACGATTTAGCCACTACATTCAAGGCTTTTAATATTTCTTTCCTCGTTTATATATTTTTGGAGTGCCCAGATTGCTTTCCTTTGTGTCCTGTTGTTTCCTGTTTTCCATGAGAATCTGCCACAAGATTTTGATCTAAGTATGATTCTGCAGAGCGACCAGTCATGACTGTCTTTTTTTCAAGTGCACAAACAACTTGGATCTCTAGCTTCTTGCAGACATTCGTTTTTGGAGAAGAGAAGTCTTGTCTTGAGTTGGACTTTGCTTCTTTTTTCAGATCGCTTCTTGCATGTGTTTTGTTGACCAGACAACAGACTTGTCCGGGATTCCTCCTATAGTGAAATATCTCCACATTTGGTTTTGTTGCTGATTTTTTGAGCATTACAATAACTTCAAGACACCCAGTTTTAAGACAGACAGTCGTGTAATGTGATAATATCGCATAAAGTTGTACAGTGTGCAAATGTCATAAGCATAATTGCAGAGTGTAAATAAGTTTTGGGTTGCCCTCACTTCAGATCAGAGGTTTATTACCGCGCCTCTGTGCAACACAGGCAGAAACCCACAGTGCAACTTTAAGAAA
>NW_024612382.1:0-3178 GCF_008729295.1 Plectropomus leopardus
TGTATTCTTGTTTTTGAAAGTAATGAAATACATTTGCTCAGGTTTCAAATGGTTAAACAAAAGATTTCATGCCTGCATTTATGTCTGCATATATCAAAGGAAGAAGAATCAAAACTGAACTGAAAACCAACCAGCATGACATGATGAACATAGTGATGAACTCAGGGAAGAAATCCACCACAAGAGGACCACAGGCAGGGAACAACACCATGAACACGAGGATAAACACAGCACAGAGGACGACAGGAAAAACACAGGTATATATACACGGAAAACGAATGCACACGGGTCAAAGGAGGGAAACAGGGACTGACTGACAACAAGGGTGTGGCAGAGAACGCAAAGGTCGAGCAAACGAGACTAACACACAACAGGTGTGCAGGGAAGGACTAACAAGACTGACAGAAGACAAGTGACAGACACAACTACGGACACAACCCCAGGATTATCACAGTCATTGAGTAAATATTTTGTAAAAGCACCAATAGTTGACCCTTAAATATTGCCATAATGATGTTGAGGTATTTGTTTTACAAAAAAGATGAGAATATGTAATTCTTTATTGTCAAAGGGAGATTATAAAGCAGCTGCATATGAAAATCAGTTTGATTGAACACACATGGGTTTATAACCTGAGAATGATGGATGCGGCTAACAAGTCGATGCAACAACAATAGCACCAGGTAACTATCCGCAACAGTGACTTTAGCTGAAAGGTACATCTTATCTAAACCCACAAATTCCCCAATATGTCATGACTTTTGCTAAAAAAAAAAACTCGAAAAAGGCCATGATCAACTTGCCATGAAGTGTCCTGCATATTGCAAAGAAATTTGTATTATTATCCCAATCAAGTTATTTACTACTTACTTACTTACTTACTTGATTGGGTTTGGGGGCAAAAAAAACATAATCAGGACATCCCTGGTATATGTAGTGTAACACACAGTCAGTGCCTCCACTCGACTTAAGGCACAGTCTGAAACTTAATCACAACCTTGGATCTTCCACAAGGTGGCAGAATACACCACGAGAAATGTTTTTGTGCACCAACAAAAGCTCAACAACACTCCAGTTCAAATAAACAGTGTTCTGTGTGAAAGCTAAATGAGACACTGATATTGTGACAGCTGGTGAAGCATGTGGTGAGGACTTGGCCTGCCTACAATTGTCAGTATCTTCTTATTGTTAGAAACATAATATACAGACATTTATCTGTGATTAGACGATTTACATATTTTCTTAGTTTATTTCCACCTGGAGAATTAAATGGAAGCAAAGCTGGATTTTAAAGAGATATTAAAAGGTTTATTACAACAACTTATCAATTCAAATTTTTTACAGAACTTTCACAAGTTACAAGTACACTTTCAACACGGTATCACACTCCTTTTTTAGCAGTTAAGGTAAAACAAAGAACCAAAGCTTTTATAAACTGAAGAGCCACAACTCAAGTTGAAACAACTTGTTTAATGATATTTATCTGACTGAGACATTATCGAATAAACAGTTAAAATTCTCGCAGAGAATTATTATCTCATGCAGATAGCACATAACAGTAAAATCTTAAAAAAGAATCATACTTTAAGAAAACAACGTGTTAGCTTCTCGTAAAACTACACAGTAGTAAGCCAGTACAGACTAAGAGAAAAAGGCAAATTGACTTCATGGTGTGATTTGCTTCCTACTATTATTTCAATGATGAAATGCTCACAATTCTTACAGGCGGTAGTAGTGTTACTCTAATATACAAGATGCGATTCCAGTTCACATCTGAATGCTTTAATTTGACATGACAGGAGTCAGAGAGAGGCCTATCCTAATGACTGAAACATCGTTTAGATCAACTGCCAACGTGTGATCAACAGGGCTCTGCTACTGAAACCAGAGACTACTCTATAAAAAAAAAGTACATAACACCTAGAAAGATCACGTACAATGTATCATTGATGTTATTTACAATGTTTTCTAAAAATGTCAGAGAATTGCAACCATGAAAACAACATGATGTCCTTAAGTGTTCTGCGTTAAAGCCATAAACAGTCACTTATAAAGCAAAGACGGTATACGGAGCAAGATATTTTCTTACTGAGAATCTATGAGACCCTTAATCTGAGAGAACAGCTAAACTCAAGCTAATCTGCATTAAAAATGTATACAAAAACATTAATGGCACTGAATGAAGTCACCAAGATTGAGTAATGGAAAAGGTACTGCAATCCTACAATCACTGCTTCAGGAACAATCAGACTACAGGTGGAATGTCGATGAAATAACACACGTTTCTAACCAGCTCGCCTCCTTAAGACTATTTATACAAGCAGAGGTGAGCTCGAACATTCAAACTGCACGATGCAACTACAGCTGATCTCACTCACAGAATTTTTTTAATTCAGCCATTTACATGTGTGTAATGTGACAGTATTCAAATCTACTTCTAAAAAGCTGCCGGTACTTAACATGTGGACTCTCGAACTCTAAAAACCCGTCATCTCTCAAAAATGTGCAAAATGGAAAAAAAGCAGCTAATGAAAAAAAAAGGTGGCAATTCTTTATGTAACTTCATCATAAACATAGTGCTTAGAAAAGAAAAATGAACCACAACACACTTTGGTTTGGTCTCTAACAACTCACTGATCAAACCTTCAGCCTTTAAATAAAAAAAAATATAGAAAGATTAATAAATAAATTGCACAGATACAAAACATTTTAGAACCACTTGTTTTACATTTTACACCTAAAGTGCCTGTTCTTTTGTCTTCATCAATTCTAGAGAAAACATTTGCATTTTTAAAAAAAGCATCGCCAACGGAGGACAAAATGGACCAAATATAAACAAGCTATCAAGAATAAATTAACAACACGGTGGTCCAAACTGAAGCTGAGAGAGAATCCCTTTCCTCTGTTTGTCAGAGACGCTGAGGAGGCGACGGCGCTCCAGTGTCAACACTCGGCCACAGTTTGGGACGATCAACTCCCTGAAGGCTGAGACTGGGTCTCCTCTGTGCTCTGGTTTGATGTGGTGGTGGCGCTGGACGGGGCGGAGACGGCCGGGGTCGTGGAGGAGGAGCTGACCCCGTTGGAGGTGCTGACGGAGCTGTGCTGGATGGCCTCGTTCTGGGGGCTGCTGGGAATGGACATCTCCTCGCAGCTCTCGTCTTTGTCAGAGACTGTGTTG
>NW_024612383.1:0-1105 GCF_008729295.1 Plectropomus leopardus
AGAAATAAAGTTTGATTTGACTAAAGTGGTCCTGACTGAACTGTAAACGGCTACAAAAACAAGTGGGTATACCCCATATACTGTCCCTGCGATACCTTCTTAAACTACTGAAGGTACATCATTATCTTGTAGCTCTATTTCTATTGCACTTAGTTACATTTAGTTATTATCATTAGGTCAACTATTACACCTCAGGCAAGCATAAAAAACCTTTTGCAATATTTCCACTTTTCCACTGCAATGTTTTTGTGGCAACTTTTGTCTCAAAACAGACATAAAACAATAATATACGAGAATCCTAGAACACAACCTTCCTGAGGTTAAATATATGCAAAGGCATTGCATGACTGGCAGGTTAGTGTGAGTGGCAACATGAAAACAAAGGACACCCCGCCCCTCCAAACTCTTTTATAAGAGCTCAGAGGTACAAGCTATCGTTGCTTTGACACGATTAAACACAATGAGGAACTTCTCTTTGGTTACAGCTTTTCTTCTCTGCAGTAAGTACTGGCACTTGATTATTCTTATCACCAAATCATGTATGGAACTGAAATAATCATTTTCATCTTATTACAGTAACTGTTGGATTATATGATCAAGGATAAATGTTTCGTTGTCTTTGCGATTTGTTTTCAGACTGGATCTCTGTCTCAGGTTCTGAGTCTCAGATCATGGAGGTTCAGCCTGGTGAAGAAGTCACACTGACGTGCAACAACATTTCCAGCAGTCCAACTCAGACAGAGTGGTTCAGACTGATCCACGGAACCAAGCCCAGCTGTATCTCCTCTATGTACAGGGCTGATACCAATGCTTTCTTGTGTGATGGATTCCAAAACAGATTCAAAATGAGCTCGAACATCAATACTGTCTTTCTTAAAATCAAGCGAGTGAATTTATCTGACTCTGGACTGTATTTCTGTGGATTCTACATGGACCAACACACAGTCATAGCCAAGGCAATACAGTTAAACATTCAAGGTAAGATTGCGTTTTTTTTCCTTCATCATAATTACAGTATATCTTAAACATTTTATTGCAATAACAAAGCATATAGGAGTAAGTAACCATCATCCCCATCTTTTCTTTAAAGGCAATGGTGAATCTG
>NW_024612384.1:0-1109 GCF_008729295.1 Plectropomus leopardus
AAGTCAAATTCAAACACAGGATACTGTTTGTAAAGTGCCCTGTCAGCAGAAGAAGGAAAAAGTCGTGGAGTCTACCGGCTGACAGGAAAGCGTTATTTACAAAGTATCTGCTGAGCTCTCTCTGAAGTCCAGATCACATCCATCTCGTCAAACTTGTTGAGGCTGACGACTACAGATACGGTGTTTCCCCAAAACTTGTTGCAGATATTTTAGATAAAAGGCACGACTTCTCTAGTTGTTTTTGACAGCCAGGAGCGAGCGTTTCCAATCCGGTCTTGACCTGCAGAGTGACCACGACAAATCATGAACGTTTTGTCGATTACAACCAAACACACACGGCGAGAGTCCCTCTTGTGCCATAGACTGGATGATCGAGATTATCGACAAGTCATATTTTGCCGGAGAGAGAGGCCGTTTGTCTGCGCGGACCAGCTAACGCTACACTGGCTTAAGCTAGCGAGAGGACATAAACACGGCTACTCAGTAAAAAACATCGCTCATTTACGGCGATCCAGCGTCAAACACCGTCAATAAACAGCTCCCGACGTGTGTGTTTGAGTCCATGAAGCCATTCTGGACGGCGAAGGCGTCCTCCTGTGAATTTATGGATTGCGTCTTGTCATTTAAATTAATCCATGTACGTGCGGTGTTTTCCTTCTTCTCTGCCCGTTTCACCGCATCCGGAAGCGACAGCTGACAGGACGTGACGTCAGGAGTTTCCATTGGACAATTAAGGGAAACTTGTTATCAGTGTTGATGACGACGTTGTAATAGATGACATAATTGAACTTAATTGTTCATTTGCACTTTTGAAGGGAAAAAACCAAATAGCGTAGTATGCATTATGACCGAAATGCTTGTGAATCATCACCGTTACTTACTTGAATGATGATTTAAAGCTTGTTACAATCAGTTTACTAGTTTTTAGCTGGAAGGTCATTTCCACATATTTTAGGGCTGTCCAGCTATTCTGTCATATTCACAGGAAGTAACAAGCAATACAAAACATATTTAGTTGTTGAATTTGCTGCTCCTTTACTACTCCAATGTAGATGGGCAATTTGTAGCACATATTTTTGCCCAAGATAAACACCTACCAGATAGATAGA
>NW_024612385.1:0-2788 GCF_008729295.1 Plectropomus leopardus
GCTGTGTTGACATATCTGAGAATGAGCTGCGAGACACAACACAAGGGAGTTAGTGTACTCAACGGAATCATTGAGCTGTTTGGTTAAAGGAGCACCTCAGTAAACAGGCCAGCTGATGACAGGAAAGTGGAAGTCTTGGCAGGAAGGAAGCGGAAAGGCTGAGGGGCAACTAAGCACTGACCTTCACACTGATGCGGTCCCTGTTGATAAATGACGATAATTCAGAGTGTGTTCGCTTCGAGTGAAGGGCTTAACTGCTCCGCCGACACCTGTTCAGCTCTATAGAGGAGCCTTTCACTGAGGACAGGTGTCTCAGCAGTAAGACGCCCACTTCCTCGCGCTCTCTGCTCCGCTCCCAGCTGCTCTCCTTTCAGACCTCAGACTCAGATTCCTCACATGCCGCCCTGTCAGCTCAGCAACCACTGCAGCGGACACTCAGCTGCCTCCTACTGAAGACAACTCCCTAATACAAACAAATACTCTACCAGAGCATCAGAAGCATCTCACATTATGGACGACAAAGCGGAAATACTGCAGAATGGGTTTTTTATGATAAATTGGAATATGCTGCTTATTTTTTCACTTAAAAAGAAAAAAGTTGCATTAAAGCACTTTTCTTACTCTATAGAAGGTGGACAAGTTCCCTTTAAGTATGCATAAGCGTCAATCCCCCAAATGAATTATAACATGACATTCAACAATCATCAGTTTGACTCAGATTTAAGAGAAATGAACTCAAGAACTTCGCGCATTAGTCTTTTCCTCACTTCATTTTCTACACAAATGGGAGCGGTAATGGTTGGTAGTGCTGCAACTTACAGTTATTTTCATTATTTTATAAATTGAATTAATTACTTTGTCTTTTTCTTGATTAATCTTCACATAGAAAAACATTGGCTCCTCTAGGGAACATTTTAGCCCCTGTATTGTTCTTTAGAGGTTTTCTATTGGATTTTCAGATGACTTTAGTTTTGTTGAAGACTACATTAAAGGTGAAGGGTGAAGTGTAGACTGGGAGATTTGGCTTCTAGTGATAAGGACTGCAGATTGCAACCAGCTGAAACTTCTCCTGGTAGGAATTCATTCATTGTTTTTACCCGGGACATGAATTATAGTCAGAGGTCTCTTCCTCTCCAAAACAAATGGAATAAATCAGTTTCACAAGCAAATCAGCTAAATTTTGATGCAGCTCTCTGCAGCTGGGCTTTCAACTACACTGGCAGACACGAAAACGCAAATGGCCCTTTGCAGATCCAGTGTTTGGTTTGTACATCCTGGGCTACTGATCTCCATAAACGGGGATCTGCTCCGTATGAAGATATAAACAGCTATTTCTAAGGTGACGAAAACATGGCGATTCTTATTTTCAAACACTAAAGAATACATATTATATTATTTTCAATACCTGCCAATATATTCCCTAAATCCTACACACTGGACATTTAAAATAGCCTGCAAACAGTGTATGTCCAGAGGAAAGCACCTTTTTCCATTTAAAAAAAATGACCTAAACTTATCAACTTATGGTGTATGGCTTGTTAACACTGTGTTTTGGAAATTCAGTTATGCACAAACTTGACGCACATCATAAAAAAACAAAAAGCATGCTGCTGGAATTATTTCTGTGGGAGTCTGCACATGTGTGCACATTCACACTGTCGGCTTTCTGGCTGGTTCAGTGACCTGTGCACAAGACAAACAGATTGGAGGGGTGGGGGGCAGTTAGTACGACAGGGAGCAGAGCGCAGATGAAGCCAGATTGAGCGCTGAAATGGTTTTGAACTGAACAATGTGCCTCATTCCTTTAAATATCTGCTGTTTTAACAAACTACAAACCTTCTGGAGAAGCTCACAGGTTCTTTGAGAGCAGGCAGAGAGCATGTACGTGCTATTATAAACATACCTTTATCTAAGCTGCTTCACATAGCATGCATACTCAGGCACGTGTAACCACTAGCCATGCTTTTCAGATCTGGGCCAACTGGCTGCGATCCAGCAGCAGCAGGGCTGGGTTTGGCGGCTCGGCCCCAGCATGCTCACTGTGTGAGGGGCAAGGTGCTTCGCTGCATAGCTGGAATGTTTTTTGTCTTTGTTTGGCCCCAAAAGGCTGGATTCGTTTTAAAGGACCTCTTATGGAGGAGGGCAAGTCCAGGCGTGTTTATAACTGACTCTGAAGGGCAGCTGCATTCATACTGCTGCCTCTGTGGCTCATTTAGTGTCATTTGATACGTGGATATTAATATTAATCTAATGATTACCCAGTATGAGTTAAGTTTACCCCCTCACCACATAGATACACTTCACTGCTCTAAAACAGTGGCTGCCAGTGACTGCACAGCACAACTTGCTGGGCCACTGTTTTAAGGCAGCCGCAAAAAAGATTTAGAGAATTTTTACAGATGTGAACTTTATTTGAATGGTGGATTTACTTGTGTACTCGCCATTACCCAATCCAGCATTTTAGCCAGTCCTGGAGGCATCTCAGAAAATATTCACATTTGAGAAGTCAGAGCCAGTTAATTTTTTGCACTTCTGCTTCTTCCTCTTACAAATGAAGTAGAAGTCATACGCAATAAAAATGCGTTCCTGCTCAAGTCAAGGCACTTAGCAGGTTTGTCGGTACAGCCTTTCATGGTCTTGTATGATGGGGAACTTATGATGGCTAATAACAGCTAATATCAGCAAGATTCAAAGAGATATCTGCTGTTTTAACAAACATTCGTGAGTCATTATGCTGACTTGATAACGCTTCTCTTGTCAATTGACTAACTTACAAACTAATGTTTTC
>NW_024612386.1:0-3008 GCF_008729295.1 Plectropomus leopardus
CTGTGTAGATTAATCACAGGTTACGCGTGCTGACTTATCCATACTGACTGTTTGCAGGTCAGACTCCAGCTGAGGAGTGACCTGCTGCCTTGATTTGTCTGACACGTGAACCAGGGAAGCTTGTGAGAGGTAGAAACCATAGTCCAGGATATATACCCAATCTTATTTTATGGTTGTTACGACACCAACACCAGTATCGAAAATTAACACTGGCTAAAATGCTGGATCAGGTATCGGCAGGGTTCCTGCAGCTTTAAGAAAGTGGAATTTAATACTTTGTAAGAGTTTTGAAAGCTGCTGGAATTAGACTTAAGACAGCATTTTAGTAATTTAACAGAAGCTAAAACTGAAGGGAAAAAATAAATCAGTAACGTGAGACAAGGGAGATTATTGCAACATAAAATATGAGTTTTTGGTGAGGTCTTCTTGATCGTACTTCGAAAAACCGTACTTCCCGTGTCTTATCATTTTTATGACTTTTAAGACATTTAATTGCAATTAAGGTGTTCAGTTCCTTATAAGACTTTTTAAGGATCTGCGGCTCATGTCAAATTCAAAGTTAGTAATGTTAGTGCTTCCCTCTTGAATGGGTGGTGCCTTTAGGAGGTGCTACAGTTATTTCTTTGGTCCCAGTGGAGAGTTTAGTGTCCCTTGAGGGGCTAAATACTATTTCAGAGTCTTTTCCACCCTGACAAAAATTAAAATTAGGTGAAGAAACACTTGATATTTGAACAAAGTCTAAATAATTTAATACTAACAAAACTCCCTGGTTACTTAAGCCTAAAAGCTATGATGTATGAGCATCAAGCCAGCTTGTTATTTCATATGAACCTGCTGCTGCTGGTGTTTTTCTGTACAGCAAACTTTATTTACTTATCAGAGTAAATACTCTTGACTCCACTTGTTTTCATAACCCAATTCATAACCATTTGTTTGGATTCCAAGGTCTCAACATTTTGACACAATTAGCTGAACTTTTACAAAAATAAATCACAGTTTTTTACTCTTCTATGCTGAATTGCACAAACACTTTATATGATGCAAATGCTGTTATACTGCAATACATGTCAGTTAGACACTAACTATGATCTAAAACTAGTTAAGATTTATATATGAATATCATAGGGAAAACATTTTTAGTCAGAACTGCTCTTTGATGGCATAAGAAACATCTCCTTAAAACTGATATATATCCTGTTAAACCACTGAAACGTGAATCAGTATCAGCAATAAGATCAATAATAACATCGGCAATAAGAAACTTGTCAGGTTGAATGTTGTGCAAATTGCATGAAATAATAGTAAATGTTGACAAGAAAATGACCTAAAATGAGCTAGCGAAAGAGAGAAAGTGAGGGAGAGAAAGACATAGAGTGAGTCATCAGAAAATGATCAAAAACTAGAAAACATATAATCGTGTAATTATTTATATTCATTATTTTATTTTATCACTTCTCTTCCAGGTCATTGTCTATTTATTTATTATTATTGGGGTTTTTTTTTGTTTTGTTTTTTTTTGCTCAATTTCAGGTAATTATCTTAAAGGCCTAACTTAACGACTACTTTGCTAATTTTGTGGCTCACTTCTTGTTAAATCGTTGTTGTTTTTGAATTAAAATTTAGCTTATTTGCTCCGATTTCAAAGACATAAAACGTGTAAAATATAAGCCCCTTTCTCAAACCCCATGACATTACTTAACTGACTTAAATTCACTGAGGTTTGCAGGACTTGAGACTTATAAAATAGACTAAATAAACATTTAACCCGGAGTGTGTTTGTAAGAAATGATGATATTAACTGCTAGCTACCGTTAGCTAAAGCTACTCAACAATAACAAGTTCAGCCGGATGACACTTCAGTGATTTAGCTACATGAAGGAATCAAAAAGCGGCCTTCAACCTGTTAACGTTACTTGTTCCACGACGTAAGCTACTATATAGCCCTTTATTTGTCGGTTTCAAAGACGAGGAAAGATAAATAACGTTGCTATAAGTGAAAATACACCAAATTACTGTCTCTACTCACTTTCCTCTTGGGCTTGAACTTCACACACCAGCAGCAGCAGCAGCAGCAGCAGCCGGAGGAGCGGACACCAAATCCACCGAGACATCTCCCTCTGCTTCAACAAAACGCCTCTATCTTATAAAATCATTTATAACATCGCATTCTCCTGTGTTTGGGTGCTAGAAGTCCCTGCAATCTCCAACGCGACATGCTTGACAGGACAGAGCAGAGAGGTTTTGCAGGACAGTCTTCTTCTGCCGCTCTGACGCCTGAGCGATGTCTCTGCGAGAATCTCGCCGTTTGTCCCGCGATAACTTACATTCCCCATAGTAGAATACCAGAAAGAGGGAATTCTCTTAGAAACTGAAAGTCCAGTAAATTATTTATGAATAACTGATATTGCACCACATGTCTGGGCGATTCCACCTGCCATGCCATGTTACTAAGTGTCTTAAACAGCAAGAATATTTATAATACATGGGCGAGATAAGGAGATAATGTGACCAGTGTGATTTCGGAAAAAAAATCAATCATTTCATAAGCAACACCCCTGCTCTGATGTAGCTCCCAAACTTTAAACACAACTGCCACCTAGTGAGAAAAACGGACACACACACATACTTTTATTTAATGCGTGTATATGACACAGTGTGTTTTGACATAAAAGGGAAAGCACAAGTTTAAAATAGCAACAATAACTCTTTGAAACCTGGATCGTCTTTACTTTTCTTGTGCTGCATTCAGATGCCCTTCACAAAGTTTTCAATATTTTGAAATGGTGCAACTTCTTTGAAAAAAATGAGGACAAAGGCAGTGTGCAACAAGACAAGACATGTCTCGCAAATTGCAAGGAATAAGTAAATTTAGAAAATTTCTTTTTAAAAATGTGGGTAAAAATGTAGGTAAAATGGCCATAGAATTGTGTTTTTAAATATATATTGAAATATTGATTCAAATATTGATTCAATCATTTATTTATTGTAGAAGTGACTAAACTGTTTTT
>NW_024612387.1:0-1041 GCF_008729295.1 Plectropomus leopardus
AGCAGAGCAAAGAGGACGGAGAGATCACAGACAAGATCATGGCCAAAGGACAAATAAAGGTATGCACAAATCAAATGCATGAGCAAATAATTGCCTGTGTTTTTGTGAAATACCTGGGTTAATTAGATGGGTAGAGGATACCACACATGGGTGATTTTGAATGTTTTGCCAAATTAAATCAGTCACAGAAAAGCAACTTTCTAAACACACTGGCACAATAAACGAAATATTTACATCTTATACGTCATACTGTACCCCACATGGCACCAAATAACTAAAAATCTGTATTTATGGAATCAGTATGACCCCTGTAGTTCCTTTGACATTTACAGGAAAATCAATCTTTGCCTACAAAGAGTGAACCGTCTACCCCTTTATTGATTTCAGTAACTTATCTGCTCTGCTGACCACAGGACTTCTTTTTTTGTTTCTAATCCTGCCCTGTGGGGCCCTTAACTGTTGAAAAAGAAGCGGACCATTAGGTTGCCAGTGGGTCACTTCTGCTTGACCTTTGATAGGGTGTTGTGACAGAGGGTGGATTAGTCTTTGGGTTCACCAAATGTAGCCGTTGGCACAGCTCCAGAATATAAGGGAGGGAGAGAGACAGAGCGCTCTTTGATCGGCCTGGGAAGGGATTTCCCTGCTGGACAGGTGGGTCAAAACACTGTTGGCTCTTAGTCAGACACTGGTCATGATATTCAGGAGCAAACAGCCTGGAGATGTAACACCTGTCAGGCATTTAAGTCACTTTCCTGACCCGTGGTGTCATGTTGGGCTTTCTTCTTGCTTTGTTGATGTCTGAATCAGTGGTATGGAGAGTTTTTAATCTTTCAGGCTGACTGAGTGGGTTTAAAGTCTATGGGATGACAATATGACACAACAAATTAGTATTACATTTAAGTCATTTAAATTTCGAAGGTGTATAACCTGTTGTGCACACTGCAAAACATGAAAATAGTTAAATAGATAAATAAAATATAGAGGAAAAAATAGAAAAAAAACCCATTTAAAATAAATAAATAAGATTTTAAAAAATAAATA
>NW_024612388.1:0-2054 GCF_008729295.1 Plectropomus leopardus
ATGCAACCATTTTTGTTTGTAGCCTTCATGTTGTTCCCACTTTACAACCTCAAAGCACAACAAAGTCAGAGGAACGACTTCAAAACTCTGAAACTACGACCTGCCGACATCACACAAACGCAGCATTAAACTGCAGAAACAACCCCCAGGGAGAGGCAGACCTTTCCTCTGGCCTGGATTAAATATTGATGACCCACGATATTAGAGGATACAGCACAAATATCCATGTCACAGCACGGTGAGGCGGGTCAGTCCTTTGTTGATGAACCTTGGCGAATGAGGTTATTTATTTATGTTTTTCCTACGCCCTGAGACAAGCCGTAAAGTGTCCATTTAGAAATGAAACGTTAATCAATTTGATGCATCTGTGTATTTCTTCCTTTCCACACCGCCGTCGTTTTAGTGAGGTGATAAAAGCATGTAGGCCGCACTTGCACAGCTGCACTAAAAGTTAACCTTCAAATCTAATTAAAACTCAGGAAAAAAAACTTCCCTCATGAATGATGTGTGATTAGTTCATAAAGTCTGCAAGCAAATTAGTCAAGTGAACCACACAAAGGCACATTTGAGCTGCATCTTAAGACAACATGAATCTGCAGGAACTCAACAGCAAAGCAACATGATTTATAATTTATGAAAAGTTAACAAAGAAATGTTGTTTTGGTAGTTTTCTGCTTGTAAAGATTGCATATTTTAATTTAGAGTACTAGAAAAGGTATTGTTTTAATATGACAGTGAGCACAAAGTTTGACAAACAGTGTGTGACAGCGAGACGTTTTTGTTGTTAAAGTCTGCTCAGTCTTCTTTTCCTGTCTATGCTCCAAATGTAGCCATTCTGAAAACCAAGCTTAAGACTGTCCTCCTTTCCACAGCTTTTTAGTAATCTTTTTTGTGGTACTTTTTATTTTTTCAATTAGTCTGTACTGTTATTAAATCTGCCTGTCCTGTTATTATTATATTCTTTATACTCTGTCTTAACTGCAATAATTGGTGCAATAATTTAACTATAGCAATCCTCTGTGCATGTGAATGTAGGCTATTTTGACATGTTACTCATATTGTATATATTCTTATGTCTTGTGCACATTGTAGCATCATACACATATATTTTATATTTTCCAACTTCACATACTAGTTTCTTATTACTGTATTTATATTTTATTTTAATAAAGAGATGAAGTACTTCTGATTCTGATGATGGTTTTTGTTTTACGTTGAATAACATTTGTGTATGATAAGGTTCTGAACAAATAAACTTGACTTGCATTGAATAAAGTGCTGTGATGGCATTAACAAGGTGTGGGCTTACACTGACATCTGGTGGACAGCAGTTGAGCTTGCAGAGTTTGTGATACTAAAGACAAACGATCCCTCTGCCAATGTAATTGTTCACAATTTTCAGATTAAAAAAAGAAACACCACTGAAGTGGAATAGTGGGGGAAAATCAGCACCTCACAATGGCTGGATCTACTAACTAATGTAGGTCAGTCAAGCTACTGGTTAGATTATCTTAAAAGGAAATGAGGAAATGAACATACGACGGGTAAAGAAAAATATATATGATGATCATGATTTTATATGACAAACCTATTAAAGTAAAGAAGAACACATACAGGTTACAAAATAAAGTGCATTAACATGGTAATGTATAAACACATTGCAGCACACAGCCCTTTTGTCAAAAGCATTAATGTATCCCGCAGAAATTTGCAGCCTCTGCATACAAGTGACTATCAATTATACAACCACATTCCTCCGTGCAGCCTCACAGGAATGAACAAAAATGACCAATATTAATAAAAAGAGCCATAAACGCTGCTTACAGAATCGACAGCAGAATGAAACATCACCAAAGCAGACAACAGAGATGTAGAAACAATCAGTGGTGGCCCTGGACTTTTTCCCTAGACATCATGGCCCTGATGGTGCTCACAGCTACATGTACAACATTTACAGGACGCTGCGGACTGTCCCAACAAACCAGCTGTCATATGTTAGCTAGAAAGTTTAAACAATAACTCCACGATGGAGCCGCCACAAACACAAAAGGTCC
>NW_024612389.1:0-2990 GCF_008729295.1 Plectropomus leopardus
GAGAGTTGCACCTGCACAGTACCGATCAGACAGTTGTGAAAAAATGGCAGCAGGTAAAAATGAAGTTTGTGAGCTAAAATTGAAGTTAGCTTTTCCATTATGCTTGAAACAGGAGTTCATTAGCTGGCGTTAAAAGACGTGAGTGAAACCCCAACTATGTATTGTGCAGTTTGCCTGAAGTTTTAAGAGAGAGGTGATTAGGCAAATGCACATTAAGATAAAATTAAAATTGGTAAAATTTGAAACTTTTATATCCATTGATGAATTTAAGCCATCATAAAGAGTGTGGTGATGGAGGCATTTAGTTGTTGTTTTCTTGCGAGGCCACTGTCTTCTTTTTTATTGGGATATTTTTGTATATTGTGTTTTAAATGTTGAATTTTAAATATGTTTTTTTTGCAAGGCTGCTACCTTGACCAGGTCTCTTGAAAAATAGATTTTTGATCTCAATAGGACGTCCTGCTAAAATAAAGGTAAAATAAAATAATTTCTGCAACGTCACTGGAGTGCTATAAGTAAAGTCAACTGCATCTTGCCTGCTTGTTGTCATTTAATAACCTCTAATTAATCAAATAATTTGTATTGGGGAAGGTAAAAATTGACTTTTCAAAATCTACCTGCCTGACCAAGCAAATGTGAACCATGTAAATATGATAGTTGGTCTGTTTTAGTGATTTTATGCAGTATGACTTTGGTGCTTCATATTATAGCAGAGGCAGATCGCCTCATCTGGAATAAAGACTGCCACCTTTAACTTTAAAATACATGATTTTGATAATGTGTCAGGAGTGTAGCAGATTATAATAAATTATTGATCACATTGTAGGTTTACTTACTTTTTTTGCCAGAGAAGTATGCTGCAATTTTGGGAGTAAGAAAAAATTCAGACTTAGAAGTTTGGAGAAGTAGAGGCGAGTGGCTCAGTTAGTCACAGTCATAGACTATGAAATACAGATCACGTGGGAATGTGTGAGAAAAACTCACAATGGGCAGAAGAGCACAAGCAGAGCTGCCAGTTTAACACCAGTCTAAAGTTGTTTTTAACCACAGATATTGACCAGTTTCTTGGAAGGACATCTGTCAGGGTCTTTCCAGCACAGTGTTTGCTCCTGCTTAGGCCTTAAAGCTCACAAGTGAAGACTTGTTAATGGTTACAACAGCAGTTTGTTCAGTGGTCAAGTTTTCATTCACCAGATCATCAATACCACACTGCTGCATCATTATATCATGAAACACTGTCACATAATCAGAAATAGAAATAAGTGACACCTTTATTGGACAGTAACAAGTTTAATCTTGTCAGTGCGTAATGGGTTAGGCTGTGGCCCCCATCACTGTGAATAACAAAAAGTTGGTCTTCTTTCTTGTTGTCCTTTCAGTAGAGGTCAGAGGTCACTGTGAAATTAAGGACACAAGTATACACATACTATATAAGATACAGAGGTACTGTACTTTAGGAGAAGCTGGCCAGTTTACAGACTTGTGGTTGTCTTTTGGTATAAATTTATAGTTTTTGCTGACCATGCAACATTTTCATGACCATTACTGTTTTGCTGTTGTTTATTAACTTACAGTGTACCCTTTAAATATACACACGTATGAATAGAAAAGTGTGTTTGTTGACAGATAACCTTTGCTGACTTTGGCTCTCTCTGTAAGAGCTGGCTGAACAAAGTGTTGCTGTCTGGTCCTGTAGTTTGATGTCAAGCTGCTCAGGTACTGGCCAGTGTCCAAAGGCTGCTCTGAAGGAAGAGGGACACTGACAGATGGAGAGAGGATGGAGGAACAACTGAGGTTAAGACAATTAGCTGAGAGACAAAGTGAAACAGTGAAGTTGTGAAAATAGCAAGAGGGATGGAAAGAGAATGAAAGTCAAGATGCAAACAGACTGAGGGATTAAAGAGAGGATTTTTTTTTAAAGCTTTAGCATCTTTTACACTTTCTCATGTTTGGCAGGTTATTCCTTTCCTTTCTCACTTCCTCTCTGTGCTATTTTTGTCACTTCGTGGACTGCAGGGGTTTTCAAATTTTCTCATCCTAAATTAAAAAAAACACTCTCCTTTCACCTCAGGAGCTCAGAATGTCCTTAAAGTGTGTCACTGCTCTCTTCATGTCACCACCTTCAATGCATCTGACCTACTTTGAGTCCAGACTCATAGTTTATAAATCAGTGAAAGTGGAGATGTTCACTAGTATTGACAGGAAAAAAAGAAATGCTCTTATCAGATGTCAGAAATGGAGGTGGGTTGAGAGACACTTTGTGAAACACATTTTGGTTCTGTTGTATAAGCCTTTTAGAGAGAAACTGACTGCAGGATGAAGGGAGACATTTACAACAGCTACCACCATTTATCGCCACACACAATGGAGACAAAGAACCTGGCTTACATTACTGTCAGAGCAGATATACATAAATACATAATTTCAGAAGCTCCTTTTGTCCAGCTGTCAGTAATCAGCTCGTAGTTATCATTTTTAAATATAGTCAAAACTCAGAACAAACATGTAATTGCTGCTAAGATTTGTCTCTGATTCGTAGTGCCGCCACTCTGGCAACTGTAATAACAGAAAACACTTTTTTCAACAAGCATTGCACTTGGTGGATTTCTGTCATTTGTAGCTGCAATTGCAGCATTCCGCCAATGTTGCAGTGATATCATAATCAGCACGGTGCAACAGGAAAGGCACTGCCATAATTGTCAAAGAGTAGGAAAACAGCTGTTCAGTGATAGTTATTAAATCGCCAGATGGAGTTTGTAAATGTCGTTGCAAAGCATTTGTGAGCGCTGCTTCATGCACCTCTATGCGTGTGTCTGAATGCCATCCTGTACTGAGACCACAGTGTTTACAATGTCTTTTTTCAATAAATATTTTTTCACTTTGTCCATACAGAAGTTCAGACATCTGTAAAACATGTTCTTTTCAATACATGACAAGATGACCTCTACATTGTGTTGTTAAATAATGTTAAATAATCTATATAAATAATA
>NW_024612390.1:0-3196 GCF_008729295.1 Plectropomus leopardus
CAGTGAAGTGTTGAAAATATCTCTTTCAGATTGGTATAAACTATGTATTTGTTAGACAGATTTCAAATATGCAATATATATTTTTTGAAAATATATTGAGAAAGTAATTTATAGTAAAACACTCAGAAGCAGGACGCTACAGAACATATTAATGGTTGAACCTCAGCCTCTGAACCACTAGAGTGCAGCAGAGTATCTCATGAGTCAGCAGGCCAGTAAATGACCCTCAGCCAACTCTCTGATTTATTTCTAGGTTTATATCTTTTACAATATTGTGTTATTTTCTTGTTTTTAGATACAGATTTGAATTTTTTAGCCCCTAAAATACCTTTTAGTACTAAATTTCAGCACCATCATGTGAGACACCCTTTCAGTAAGCCTAACTGGAGAGAAGCGACCTTTGATATATTGGAGGTTTTAATCTGGAGGTTCACATCCACAATATATAAAGGTGTATTGATCGAGAGAATAAATGCATCTTTCAGCAAAGTTTAACCAAAAGACAAGATAAACCCTTGAATGAGATGTAGAATTTTTGTTTTTAATCTAAAAAGTCACTGTAACCCTCTGTAGTTTCTTTATAATATTGCAGGATATATGTTATTCATTAGCACTGTTTATCCATGTTTTCTACATTTAAGGCCAATGTCTGATTTTGAATTTACATAGACCTCAGAGAGTTTTTCTTCCAGAAGCAGAACTACAGTTTCGAGTGAGGACCATTCAGCAGAAGATTAGAGAAATAATAGGTCATAAACTTTAATCAGTGGGTTCATGCTCAAATATAACAGATATGTAATCAGACTTTAAACTACAAATAGACAAGTACGCCTCAAAAAACATGTGCTTACTTAAAGTGAGAGTTCACTCCAAAATTAAAATTACATTTTTTTCCACTTAGCTGTATTTATTAGTCTAGATTGTTTTGGTGTGAGTTGCAGTGTTAAAGATAGCAACCATAAAGATGTCTGCCTCTCCTTGAATATAATGGAGCTAAATGGCACTCGGCTTGTGGTGCTCAAAGTGTAAAAAAAATAAAATATTTTGTTTCTCCTGAACTACACTCACTAACCCTATCACCACACAGAAGGAAGTGTGCATCTACTCATGCATGAGAGGCTCATGCTTGTGGCAGCGATTAATGTAAACACCATTGGCGTCCTCTTCGGCTGCCATTACTGGTGCGAGGTCAGCCAGCAGGTGTGCGGTGACACGGTTGGCAGTTGTAGCTTGGCAGAAAGAAAATAGTACCTACATGAAACTGTTCACAACAAGGTCTGTGGAAGATCCTGAGTAAGTGGACCATAAAGAGGCATTGCTGATGAGTTTTCCCATCTTTGATTTATTTATTTTTTTTAGCTTTGAACACCACAAGTTGACCACAAGCCATCTAGTTCAACTACACTGTAGAGAAAGCAGACATATCTATGGCTGATACCTCCATCGCTCAGCAACTCAAACCAAAATCATCTAGACTGATAAACAGGGCTAGTAAGAAGATAAATTGTTCGCTGCTATTATGAAAGGGAAATTTCACCCCCGAATAAAAAAATACATCTGTTTAATACTTATTTGATCATAACTGCGACATACTATACAGGCCTTCGGCATTTACCAGTATGTATTGTGAGGCATGAGATGTCAAACAGCTTGTGACTTGGCACGTTTATCTCTAGATCAAAGTTGCTGTAGCCATGTGCAAGGGATTAAGCTCCTCTCAATCCTCCTTATCCTACAGCTCAACCCAACACCTGAGGAGTAGGACCTTTACTTTCACTCTGATGCTGCTGCAAGAGGCATATCATTCACAACACACATTTACCAGTTCTGTTTTTTTAAAGGGATAAAAGAGCAGCTTGAAGATGTTTTCCTGCTCAGCAAGTAGATTGTGAAGCAGAGAAGGGGGATTAAACGACAACCTGGACAGGAAGGAGGCTTCAGTAGCAGCATCGAGAGAGAGAGAGTGAGTCACAACTTCTGCCTGTTTCATGAGCGATTTTCAGAGCACATTTTCTAGTCATTTTTCAGTGAAAAAAAACTGTAGCTTTTTCTGGTCACCTTCAAATCTTGCAGCACTGAAGGCTTGTGTATTTGCAGCTGATTTTCTTTGACATCCAGTATTAGCAACCAAAAAACCAAATAGTAAAATTTGAATTATGCCTCCCCCAAAATGAGGGTTTGACCTTTTATTGTGAATTTTAATCATGCAATCATGACTTCATGCTGTGTACAACCAGGTGCTAGTCTATAAAGAGTTGTTGTTGTTGTGCAGTGTCCCTTTGGTGACCTCACTCCCTGCTGTCGCTTTAAAGGACAAAGTGTCACAGTGAATCACTCTGACCTTTAAAAAATACAGTATATGCACATAAATGTATGACAGCATGATGGGAGTTCAGGGACTCTTTCTACTACAGCTACAGGGATTAGCAGTGTGAGATCAACAGAGGACCACTGAGATTAGCAGACAGTCAAAGTACAACTGCCACTTTGTGTCCAGACTGTAGATCAAGAAATCATCCCATACTTCAAAGTGTTCGGGGTGTTTTTTTTTATGGGAAATCACTGAAAACAGTTATTTGTCAGTGTTGATGTAATGCAGACACGCACTTCTTGCTTCTGTCTTCAGATCTGCATGACATGAACACATGGTGAGAGTCAACCCTCTGGACTGACCCCAGAGACACAGAGAGACGAGACAGAGAGAGAAAACTGGAGGAAACAAACATGGGGTGAGACAAATTATTATTATTATTTACAGACGTGATAAACTGCTTCTTGGGTTACAGTGCACGGCTAAAGGCTCTCTTTCTATACATAGCATTATTTTAATTGGAAAAATAATAATAGTCATTAATCAGAACTTTATTTTTATAGCGCCTTTCAAAACACAGTTAGAAAGTGCTTTACGATAAAATTCATAACACAAGTAGAGTGAAATGAACTAAAATGTCACTCAAGAAAAGATAAAAAAAAAGTAAAAAAGAAAGAAAATGACAATAATCAAATACTGAATCAATCAATCATTTTAGTCATTTTTAAAGGAAAAGTTTCTGGTTCTAACTTGACAAATGTACAATTTTGCTCCTTTTCTGTGCCATATTTTTGGGTTTTGTATTGATGGAAGGATTAAACAAAGAATGTGGGCATTGTAAGGGCTGTTTTTACTATTTTATGACATTGTATACACAAAACAATT
>NW_024612391.1:0-2066 GCF_008729295.1 Plectropomus leopardus
CACAAGTGCTAAATGGGCCCTAACCTTAATTTGCTACTTGAGCCTGTCTTAAGTTTATTTACTGGTTCAATTTAGGGTGAATTGATCGTGGATGCTGGACTGATAAAAATATTTAAAAAATAAAATAAGAATAATAAGTAAGAAAAAGAGAGCCGCTTCAAGTGCGTTACTACCAGCCACGTAAACTGTGTAGATATACTGCTCAAAATTATGAGAATAAGCAAAAAAAAATTACTATTCTGAATTACTTTCCTTTAAAAATATTTTATCTTGTTTTCACCTGTATGAAATGTCCCATGTGATCACTTTCAACATGCTGCATCACCAAATTTAATTAACAGCACATGGTTATTAAAGGATTTGCGGTTTTGAACTGTGCCACAGACCTTAAATAGGCAGGTCAGGTCAGGTTGCGGAGCTAATTGGTCATATTTGTAGATGTCAGGGCATACACAGTATTGCAGTCCCAGTCTTGAAAATCAGACCAGTGCAGGGATCTGATACACTTCAGGAAGTGATAGATACTGTAGCTCTGCCTACAGCTCTGCCTATTGACTGCCATAGCATGACTGTAGAGCCATGCGTTCAGACAGTGTCAAATACACTTTCTATTAGTAATATACACCTGGAGCAATCGTGTTTACATTCTTTCATATTAACTTTGCGGCACAGAGTAGTAATAATAGTGGTATTTTGCAAATTGCTGCACTAACTGCAGAATGTTTGGTGAATGTTATAGAGAAGAGGATGACGTGTTAAGTCGAGCTGGTCCCTTCTAAAATGTTGAGGCAGTCGCAGGAATTAAAACCACACCACAAAGATTAAGCAAATGCAAAGCGAGTAAACTACAGTTGTTGCAGTATTTGCATAGCACGTGTTACCTGACAATACCTGCAGTTTTAACTTGGAAGAGGAGCAAATACACTTCAACATAAGGAGAAACTGCAATAGCCAGGCATGGGTACAACACTTCAGTGAAGATGTATAAATCAGTTTTCATGTAACAGATCTATCAAAAGGGTCAAGTGTTTCAGAGCACGCACTCTGCTCTGTAATCAACTTTTATAAACTCAGGTAAAGTTGATGTTCAAATTCACAAAGAAAAGGAGTTTTTCATTAGAAAATGTCAATGTCACAAAGCAAAATCCTTACATTCCTCACCTAAACACATCTATCAACCTGGAAGCAGTTCTGCTAGTCTTCCTTCCCTGCTGTTCTCAGTTACTCACCTGCCCCGCAGCGTGTGCGCATAACAAGGCCAGCTCTCCTTGTATTCAGTCTCTTTCTCCTCCTTCTCAGGTCTGGAGTGGCAGCCCTGCCAAAAGCCTCTCTTCCATGAGGGGCGACGGTCCTGATTCTGGGAACGATACCTGGAAGGCACAGTTTATATAAGACCCCATTAAAAGGAAAAGGATGTTATGGTTCTATGCATGTTAGGATGTGACTGTCTTTGTGTTTGGGAGCAGTGTTGTTCTTATACCCCGTCATCTCCACGATGTCCTCCAGTAGGAACTCCTCCACTGGGAACGTCAAACCAGGGATGAGGATCATTGGACAGTTGTCTAAAGGTTTGACACAGATAATGGGTCAATGAGAAAACAATGAAACTTCAAAATTAATTCTGAATAAGTTTAGGTATGTCACTTGGAGGGCTACATACCAAAATATTTAGAAAACTTCTCTGCATTAAGCGTGGCACTCATGAGGATGACCTTGAGATCGTCTCTGAGGTTGAGAAGGTCCTTCACAATGACGAGCAAAACGTCAGACTGCAGGTTCCTCTCGTGGATCTCGTCCAGCACCAGGTGGCTGATACTAGACAACAATCTGACACAAACCAAAAAAAAAAATGGAAAATGGTTTAAGTCTGTAACTGATCTAAGGTCAAGTGTCTGCATGTCCTCATTGAACCTGAAAAATAGAGATTCTGTGTTAATTATGTCTGTATTTGATACCTCTGCCAGGTAGATCATGTTTTTAGTTCTGTTTGTTGAATTTTTATTTTTTTTTTACATTTTGCTTCATAATTCTTTAACCATGAATTGTAGTTGTCAATTTCTTATTTA
>NW_024612392.1:0-2837 GCF_008729295.1 Plectropomus leopardus
TGACTTTGTCATCAGTGAAGTGGAGGGGATGGTGAATGCCATGACAACTAGGCCAGATGCTGCCAAGCTGCAGACTATCTAACGCTGTCCAACACCAACATACAACAATAAAGGTAGTTTGTTTTTTTCCAGCAGCCTTATTAACCACCAAACGTAAATGTTGTTAGCAACCTGTCATAGTGTTGCCCATGACGATATTGCTAAAATATTTTTTTTTACTTTACATTTTCTTTACATTGTCCAGCAGGACACATTACTACATGTCCTGCTGGAGTAGTGCCACAAATTGTTTGGTTTCCTCAAGATATTTCTGCATTAACTGCTGGGATGGTGCCATGGAAAACATTTTTTTCAAGATGTTTCTGCATTTTATTACAAGATAGTGCCACAAAAGTAGCATTTTCCTTCTTTTTTTTTTTACCAAATCATTGCTGCATTTCCTACAAAAAGCAATATATCTTTACTGAGTTGTTGCTGTGTTTGCAACCAGGGTATTCCCACAAAATACGATTGTTTTTTTACTCAGGCATATCTGTGTTTCCTGCTGGGAGATTTCCACAAGTAGCTGTAATTTTTTTAACTAAACATCACTGTTTTTCCAGCAGGAATAGTTCCACTTAAAACATTTTTTTAAACAGAAACATGGCTGTGTTTCCATTGAGTCCACAAAACCAGGTATTTTAGGCCAAAATATGATCTTTCCTAACATATTCAAGGGTTGTTGTTTTTCTGTGCTGCACATTACTCACAGCGTTGTTTAAACACAAAAATGATGTTAAGTTCCAACATATTTGCTACATAATAACATACAAATGTAACATATCTGTGGTTTGCACAAATGCACAATGCCAACATTTATTCTGTCGGTTGAGGTATTTGAAATGACGCAAATTATTAAATGATGCCTCATTGTTTTATCACTTCTGAATGACACTTAGTTGTTTACAATGCATTTGTTTTCTAATTACTTGAGCGTACAACAAACATCAACTCTCCATTTAGGGTGCTGCTGGTAACCGTTTCTGATTGGAATGACACACGTTTAAGTTTGCTCAGTGTAACTAAGTGACTAATTAGCGGTCTTATTTAATTTTTCACACACTTATTTTGTTATAGTAATGTTATTAGCATTTTTTTATCAGTGTAAATTCACTCACTACAAAAAGTGCTATTTATTTCAGCTGACAAAAATAGAGTTTAATTATAGTGTTTGATGGGAGATAGTGAGCGCTTTATGAATGAATAATCATTGTTGCAGCAAGATGGTTGCTGCATATTTCCCCTTATTTAACCTTTTATAACCTAAACTAATTGGCTTTGTTTCTTGTAAAAAGCATGGGAAGAAGGCAATGAGCAATGAACAGAAAATTAGTTTGAAGGGGGAAAAAAGAAAAAAGAAAAGAAAAAAAAAAAATAAAAATATAAACCTAGCCAAAAATGCTTAAAAATTGTAATAATTTAATACAATTTCAAATATGGAATTATGATTATTGTAAAGTAAGAAGTATTGTAAGTTTTTCCCCTATTTTTTTTTCTATTTTCCCTTGACATTTTGTGCCAGCTTTTTAAAATAATTTCTAGGAATCTGTGAGAAAGCAGAAATGACAAAGAAATAAGGAAGGAATAAGTAAAATGTAAAACAAAATTACCTCAAAATTGGTTTAAAAGGGAAAAAAATAGAAAAAGAATGCTTTGAGTATAATATTGTTACATAATTTATTATGTTTTATAAAATTTAAATATGATCATTATATATATAGTTTCCCCTTACTTTTCTATTTTTCCTAATTACTTTGATTACTTTGAAATTACTTGATTTTTTCCCCATGTTTTTGAAAAAAGAAAAATTATGTTGTGGTTTCAAAGGGTTAAAGAAAGGGACTCCTTGAAGAGAAGAAATATGTCCATGTTTGTTAAAGGAGCCCACGGGGAACTCAGCTTACCTCAGCAATAATGAAAGGGTTAAACCACCCTCCACTGGCTTGGCGTGCACGTTTTCCATTTCTTGCAGAAGCTGATGATGTTGCGCTCACTGAGACAACTCAATAGGTATCACACTGCACATATCTCTGAGAGGAATTCATCCTCACTGTGCTCGATGAAAGACAAAGGCACCATTGATATTCTTTGCAATCTCCTCAATGTAATTACAGGCTGGGTATTAGATTCCCATGATGGAGACATATTGCAGTTAATCTCATCTATTCCATTTGTTCAAATTCATTGAAAATAAACTTTTAAAGTAAGTCAGCATATGTAGCATTCCTTTCCATTTCCAGGCCATTTTTGTTTCAGTTTCCAGAGGAGTCTTCCTACCAATGAGAACATTTTTAAATTCTACCCACAGCAAAGTTTAAAGCAGCTGAGAATAACAGTTCAGGAGCGGTGAATTTCACACCAAATAAATGTGAAGAATAATATAGAAAGATGGTGCAGATTTGGGCTAGCCTGCTTAGGTGGGGAGTCCCAGAGCTGAGGAGCCTGCAGCAAGAATCCCCTCGGTAATAAGGTGAGATTTAAGAAGCACCAGAGGAGGCCTGCCTGAGGAGCTCAGGAGCTGCTCATGAGGGATGAACATTTCTAAAATATAGCTGGGAGCCTGGCCGTGTAGTGCCTCAGCATTAACAGTAAAGTCTTAAAATCAATTTAAAAGCTCACAAGCAGCCTGAAAAGAGAGGCATGAAAGGGCGGGATGTGTTCTCCTCTCCTAGAATTAGTTACGAGCCTAGCAGGAACGATTTGGGTATGCTGGAGGCAGCCAATTGACTTATAGCTGATCCTTCAATAAAGAGAATTGCAACACTGCAAATGAGATGAAATAAAACCACAGACTTCTC
>NW_024612393.1:0-2854 GCF_008729295.1 Plectropomus leopardus
TTCATACTCAAAGGCAAATCCAAAATGCTTTAAAAATGCATTAAAATATAAAACATTAACATGCAAATCAATAACTTCCTTTTATTTTTACCACTTAAAATCTAACAAAGATTTTCTGTCTCTGCACTTTATGTTAGATTCAATATGAGCTGATTAACCGTACAGTGGAGGTGGGGTTCGACCCACTAAGACTCCCAGATTAGCCGGGTGTTGCTCAGTGCCGGCAGGGGAGCTGAGAGACCTCCCTGTCACTTTGGATTTACAGTCCATAACGTTTAACAAATGATCCCTGGCAGTCCTATTTACCCTCCTTCAGCTCTGGGTGTGGTGTCTCTCCATCTGTTCCTGGGTGGCTTCCTTTGCCTTACAGCTCACAGATCTGTCAGGGTGTCGTCAGAAACAGTGGCTGAAGTCACCATCTGCTACCAATTACAGTATGACAATCTGCAGCTCTGTAAAGAACTACAGAAGGTGTATGGGAGCCAGAGGGAAAGGGAAGAAGAACTTGGAAACTATAACCACAACTTGGATCTGACTTCTAACTGTGGTTAAGTGAGTCACTCTCGCCAGCAGAGCCGTGGAGGCTTGGAAACCCTCACTTTTCCATGACTGAGTGGATTTCGCTCCTGTTATTGAGTGACTAACTGTTGCTTCCAGATTTAGGTTTGAGACTTTAGTTCTTCTGTAAGACATGAAGGAACTGCTGTAGCCGTGAGAGGATCAATCTATTTGTTTTCAACAAACTGGAGCAGAAACAGGTCGGACTTTCAGGAGTGGTGATATGACTTTATTGACTTAAACATTTCTAGCGTTGTTATTCATACAAAGTGGAAGTTGCATGATCCTGGAAACAGATTTACAAATTACTGCATGCCATACAGACGCCCTTATAAACTGCATTTTTGCTGATGCAAGATAGCACAATGTTGCGCTCATGATATGAGTATTTTTAATGGCAACCACAATGTTGACATTGTGGGAAAAGCTATTCAAGAACATCCCTCCATTCTGGATAATGTCAGCAATTTCTTTATGAGTGACTTGTGAGCAATGGAGGAGCACAAAGCCATCCTAAAATTTTTCCGGAACCTCTCAGAGGAGGAGAATGGGGACATAATACAAGGAGACACAGAGCTGAGTTTTAATCATGTAAAGAAAAATGGGGATATGAGTTCTGAAGAAACTCTGAAGAACAGCAGAGACTTCTTATCGCATGCTATATCGCCTCATGTTGGAGAGAATACGACCCCTAACTCAGAGGGATATATACCTTGGAGAGAAGCTGGAAATGACTCAGATATGACAGAGGAGGAGAGGAATAATGTCAACCTCAGAGAGCAGCAAAGTGTGGCTGCAAACGCTGAAAATGGCTCAGAGAAGCAGATGTTTGCAACAAATCAAGAACAGAATAAGACACCAAATGAAAATTGTGACAAAGGTAATGGCTGCAGCAAGGAAGATTGTCACATATCAGAGAACTTGCTGCATGAAAGTGAATTGAATGAATCTGTGCAACCAAGATGTCAACTCATTGCAAATGACTCAGCAAATACAGGTAGTGATTGTGTTGCACCAGTCAGTGTCGAGCAGGACGACACTGAAGATGCTAATCAGAGAGAGAGAAAAGAAGAAAATGTTCACAGCCAGGAAGATTTTATTTCAAGTACTTACAGTTTGGATTTTGACCCTGAGGAATCTGCAGAAAGTGCATCATTTAAACCCAAACATGCAGAGATGACCGTGACTCGGACAGGACCTGCAGTTGAGGATGAACCTACACCAGCGCTAGAGGAAGCCTTTAGCCCTTCTTGCATTCAAAATGAAGAGAAGAACGATGCAGAAGAGGACAGTTATGACGAAGAAGAGAAAAGAGATGTATTTCCAGATTTTTCTGCTCAATCCCACCATCCTTCCATTCCAAAAGACGAAAATATCTTCATAACATCTGCAGCCAACAACCCTCCACCTGGATCCACCTTGACTCGAGCCACCTTCTCCCCAGGCTCCTCCACGGACAAACAGATCCAGCTCCCAGCCCTCTTCAGCGGCCTGAGGGTCCTCAGGAAGGGGGTGGTTGGGCCCGAGCACGACACCGTGGCACAGATCAAACCGTCTTCTCAAGGAGCAAGGAGGGACATTTTCCCTGAGAGGCAAGGTGATGCTAAAGTTCAGGGAGGCTTCCTGGGTCAGATCTCCCAGTTCCTGAACCGGGAAAAGAGAGATGAGAAAGAGGAGAGGAAGGAGGCTGAGGGAGAGCAGGATGAGACTGATGAGATTGAAGAAGGTCAAGAGGGTGATAGGAAAGAACCCGAAACAGAGGAGGAGGTTTCAACTGAGTCCACGAAACCTTCTGTGTCCAGTGCAGAGGCAGCATTCGATGCCTTTAAGGCCTTTTTCACCCCGAAGCCTTTAAAGAAGGACCCAGCAGAGAAGGTGGACCTGGAGGCAGTGAGGAAGAAGATAAGAGCAGATAAAGATGTGCTGAGAGCGCTTTTTGAGAGAACCAATAAGACCCCTGAGAAGAAAGACTCAGCTGATGGCAAAGTACGAATTGTGTATAAACCAACAAGCATCAACTTGCTTCACCAAAACCTTGATTAGAATACCGTCCTGTGTGTAAAGAAGCTCTAGTTATGATCGATACTGTAATAAATCTGTTGTCAAATTCTGTTTTATTTCCAGTCAGAAGCATCCACCCCAGCAGAGGGAGAGGAGAGAACTCCTGGCCGCCTACAAGCTGTCTGGCCGCCACTTAAAGAGGAAAAAGTTGGGCTGAAATATACAGAAGCAGGTACTCATTCATTAATTCACATCCATCATTTTGTCATAAAAATGTTTTTATCTATCCACATTG
>NW_024612394.1:0-2603 GCF_008729295.1 Plectropomus leopardus
CCCAAAAATTGGCAAGAATTTAGTAAAAACATGAAAATTCCTGTTTCAGAGTCGACTCATCTTTTCCACCACCCAGAGTTTTAGGAAGAAGGCAATGAGCAGCAAAAGAAGAAATTACTCAAGCATAGCAAGAAATTTGTAAAAAAAAAAAAAAAAAAAAAAAAAAAAAAAGAATAAATAAATAAATAAAGTAAAATAAATTATTTTTTAAGTAAAATAAAAAACAAACAAGTAAATGACCTGCCAAAAATGCTTAAAAAATATAATAATTCTGTAAAAAAAAATAATTCCCTAGCTTTTTTCTCTACATATTTTTTTCCATCTTTTTTTCAAAATAATTCTTTAAAAATTTTACTAGTTTCATGCAGGTTGTGAAACATTTCTTACTGATTTGCTCATTGTCTTTTTTTCACATTTTTTTGGGGAATAAATGGCTCCAATTTGCTGAGAGTCTAAATACTTGTCAAATGCATCTGAAAGCAGCACAAGATGATGTTGCTCCGGGTTTCAAAGGTTATTATGTATATTTTAAGATTTTTAATGCCAAAGACAACTTCACAGTAATTGCTGTGCACATAAGAGTAAATAACTTATAATACAGCTAAAGTGTCACATCTATTTTGCAAAGCATTCGGGGGAATCTGAGCAGAGCAAAGTCTGGTGAAGTCTGCGCTGAAAGCTGGCTGTCTGCAGGGCCACATGGAGCCACTCGGTGAATTGTGCATTTTAACAGCTCTCGGCTGTTTTGACTCGATGAGCATGTTCCCATAAATCCTCCCGTCTGAGTGAGATTTACCGCTTCAGTCTTTGCGACACGGGCAGTTTTGAATTATCAGCGAAAAACACTTTGACACGGAGGAATAAAAACCTCATGAGTTTGTTTCCACATCAGAGCGCCGCAGAGCCGCCGTGTTGTCCAGACAGTCCACTTGAGACGCAGACTTACTTACGGCGTCTCTCTCATCCGTCTGTCTCTGCAGAACCATGCAGAACCAATGTTCCTGTGCATAATGAATTAGGAACACTCCAGAGAAATGAAAAATTAAAGCAGCGGCGGAAGAGATTTAATACTTGATTATCTGAGCTTCCTCTGTGATTGACGTCCCTCCTTTTTTCTTATCTCCCCTCCTGAATCCTTTTACTTGCTGGAGCATGCTGAGGGTTTTTAAAACATAATAATTGAATCTTTCTTTTCTCCTCACAGAAAAAAGTCGACCCCTTCGTCAGCACGTTGCTATTGCCGCACCCCTTGAAGACAGAGATGAACAAAGTTTTAGTTTTCACTGAGGTAAAAACTTTAACTTTTCTTCCCCCTCAGCCTCGCTGAATCTTAATTTCATAGCCAGCTGATTGCGTGCCGTTGATGAATTGCTTTAATTGCGTCTGAACGTGATTCAGATGTGCAGAAGCACCTTTTTATTTGTCTGTAATGAATGAGCTCTGCTGTTTTGATCACAGAAACCTACAAGCAGGATTTGATTAATATTCCCATCGAGCCGCACAGGTTGTGGGCTGTAACTCAGATGTTGCATGTTAACGACCGTAATGAATGGGACTGGAGGGGTCTGCCAGACTCTGACACGCCCCACATCAGATTTAAATGGGCAGCGTTGTTCCTGTTTTCTCTGCAGGATGCTGATCAAGTGAAAGCTGCCCAGGAGAACGGAGCTGTGATGGCTGGAGGAGCAGAGCTCGTACAGCCGGTGAGTTGGTTAATAAACGTGCATGAAGAGTATATTTACTTTACACTATTAGTCCAAATAAAGTGTTTTTTTTCTTCGGATTTGTATTTCAACTGTACGATCATTAGAGCTTCTTGCAAAGTGCGTTTTTCAACAAGCAAAGCAAAGTTAATAAAAGCCGCAAGTGGCATTCATGCAGTCCAAGCTGCATTTACAGTAAATGTTTGTTTAATTTTTAATTCACAGGAAGCAAAACTCCAGATGCTCTTTATTAAAATTATTCATGGTGGTTACGTTAAATGCTGATTATTTTATTTTATTTTATTTAACAGGAACACAGCATGTTAATGAACTTCAGTATAAAGTACAAATGCTGGAGTTAGCTGGATTGACAATTTACATCTGTAGTCCCTTGGCAGGTAACAAACAATAAAAATAAAGATCAAAATAAAAAGGAAAGAAAGAAATGAAGAAAACAATACAATAATTGACAAAAGTGCAGTAACAGGCAGTATGGCATAAACGCTCAGAACCATATAAATGACACCCACATGTACAAATGATAGTATAAGTGTTAAAAAAAGGTTTGATGTTGAAGTTTGTGTGTGCACATTAAACACATCAACATGTCTGTAGTTTTCTGCAGAGGCTTGTGAGAAAAACAAAGTATTTCTTTAAAAGGAGTCTTTAAAGTTTAACACCACAGACAGTTTAAAGTTTGACCTGATCAGATTTTTTATTGATTTCCAGATCTTAGATGACGAGATTTCGGCAGACTTCTACCTGGCAGTGCCGGAGATACTGCCGAAGCTTTTACCGCTGAAAAACAAACTGAGGAAGAAGTTCCCAAAAAGCAAGCGAGGTAAGCTTTGTCCCGGCGTTATAATCTTTTCTGTAGAGGTATCTATTAATGTATTTTTT
>NW_024612395.1:0-7977 GCF_008729295.1 Plectropomus leopardus
CCGCCTCCCTCACACAAGTAACCCCGCCTACTTCAGACAGGTAACGTCCTCACAGGTGCGTCCGTCCGTCAGACCTCAGCTGTTGGACTCTCCTCAGAGGACGACCCCGGCTCCTGTTGACGCTCCGCCCTGTGGCGCCCCCTGCAGGTGAATGACCAGGTGTGTCGTTTCAGGTGCAGGCGGGGACACGGAGTCGGTGAGCGTGCAGCGCTGCCAGCAGGTCGCCAACGAGCTGAGACAGGCGGCGAGACGAGCCGTGCGTCTCCACCAGCAGGTGAACTTCCCGTCCGTCCGTCCGTGTTCGTCTTAACACATTTGGCGCCAAATAAAACCAATAAAAACCGGATCAGTCGGAGTCGTTTGACCGCGGCCGCACAGTCAGAATGTTTGAGAAAATCGAGGAAGACGCTGTCGTGTTTGAGAGTTTTCTGAAGAAATTACGGTAATTTGAGAAAACATTTGCAATTTTAAGGAAATCTGGAATTTCTAGAAAACTGCGATATTTCGAGAAAAAGTTTTAATATTAAAAAGAAAGTCGTCATACATCATGATATTTTTTCCAAACACACTTTAAAAAAGTTGTAATATTTTGAAGAAAAAAAAAAACACTGATGAAATACTTCACGATACTTTTCCCAGAAACACAAGTTGTAATATTTCTAGCAGACAACTGACTGTAAAAAACTAAAATTTTATTAAAAATAAAATTATTATTAAAAAAATATTAAAACTAAACAATTCTAAATGCACCAACAGAAAAAGTCACTTTATTCAGTTTTGCAGCATTTTGTCTCAATAAATCTGTTAATGAGTTTTTAATTAACATTCAGTGATTAAATGTGACTTTTTATGATAAAAAATTAAATGACTAAATGTGACTTTTATAAAAAAGATTAAGTGTTTAAATGTGACTTTTTCTCAGTACTGTTGTTTTTTCTGCCTCTTTAAATCGAAATCTAACCGTGACTTCCCTCCTGCAGCTCGGCGTGTGCGGCGGCGGTTCGGAGCGGCGTCTTCAGATGGCGGCCGTCCTGCAGGGGGCGTTTGAAGTCGTTCACTCGGAGCTTCAGGCGGCACTGCGGGGAGGAGACGGGCGGGGCAGCGCCGTCCCCTCTGGACGCCTGGAGGACGACGGGACGATGTCTCTGCTGGAGAAATACTCGGAGCTGCTGGTCCAGATGACCCAGAACAAACTGAACCGCATCTGAACCAGGACGCGCCGCCGTCGCGGCTCAGTCCGGAGGCTTGATTTGATCATTAGTGTTAAATTTAATGCACCTTACGTTTGTTTTTTAAGGCGGCAAAATGTGCTTTAAATCACGATCACTGTTTGTACATAAACTAGTTTGATATATTTCTTAATAATAAAGGTTTGACGTACAGTTTAATATTTTCATTTCAGGCTTTAAAATGTTCGTTTCAGGTGAACAGAAAAAAGATGATTCATTATTACTTAAAAAAAAGCTCAGTTCAACACCGAGGCCGCAGTTAAAATCTGCGTCTCATCAGTGATTCAACTCTGTTATTAAACAACAAAAACAAACAAACAAACAAACAAACAAACAAACAAACTGCTCTGATGGCTGTGGGATCAAAAATGTCAGTTTGAATGGGTTTCAATGGAGCATTTTTGGACCTGAACAGTCTGAATGTAACTATTTAGTTTCCACAGTGTATTTTAGACTTATTGTCTTATATCTTATATTTAGACTTATATCGTGAAGAAGAAAAGAGACTAAAAGGCACCAAAGTTATTTGCGTCACAATAAAACTCCCTCAGAGAGCATAAAAAATAATTTTTTGATCATTTCCTATTTTCTTGAAATTTGTGAGACATTTTTACCACAATTATGTCATCAGGGACGGTTGAAAATGTTGACCAATTTCAATGATAAATTCTACAGATTTTGGCTGTGAGAAATGTGGTTTATGTGATTTTTAATGAAAAATAGGCCAAATTACTCAAGAAAAAATAGGCAGGGTTTTTTAAGAAAACATCTTTTCCAAAACTAAAAATAATTTTTAAAAATGTTTTAAAAATTGGATCTGCTCTGTGATAAATGACGGATCAGAACACTTTCATATCTGAACTGAACCTGTAAGTCTCATAAACTCATCTTTATCACAGATTATTTTTGGCGACTTTCAAAAATCCCAGAAGGTTTTTGACGAGGGAACCACGGAGGAAACTATGGAGGGAACCACGGAGGGAACCACGGAGGGAACCACGGAGGGAACCAGAGCGATGCTAACTTCCTGGTTGGCTTACAAAAATACGTCATCCTTCACCACTCTATGCGGAGAAAGAAAAGAGCGCTGATTGGCTGAGAGACCGGCACCATCCGGAGCCCCGCCCTCTCACAGTGACGAATCTTTGAGGAAAAACAGTTAAAAACAAACACCACAGAAGAAGAAGAAGAAAAGAGGAAACGGGAGTAAACAAACAGAAACCACAACAGAAGAAGAAGAACGGGAGCCTGGCGGCGCAGCGGAGAACCGGAGCGGCAGCCCGGGGCGCCGTGTGACTGCAGGCCGGCCTGTGAGCGTCTGTCAGCGGGAAGCGGAATGAGGCAGCCCGGGGCGTCGTGGCCGCTGTGACCGGGATGACGGAGGCTGCGGCCGGGGCGCCGCGGCGGGGCGGCCGGTCCGCGGAGACCTGGAAGAGACACATCATCGGTCAGCTGAAGCACCGGGACCGGAGCCAGCACGCCAAGTTCCAGGACCTGATCCGCCTCTGTACGAGCCGCAAGTACCGATGAACCGCTAAAAACAGCTCACAGTGAAGCCGAAGTCTGCACCAAACTCCATTTAAAAACCTGCCAATTTAACGCTCAGCGACCTCACAGCTGAGCTCAGCGGTTCACAAAAACTGACTTTTTAAACGGAGTTTGGTCCATTTGGAAATACGTCTTCGTTCATATCTTATAAAAGACCAAAAAACGACAAAACAGAATTTAACCAAACTCCATCAATAATTTAACCTCAAACCAGAGACTGAGTCCAACAAAAAGCTGAAACTTTTTAAACGGAGTTTGGTGCATTTGGAAACCTGTCCTGTTTCATATCTGCTAAAAGACAAAAAAAACCCCAAAAAAACCCAAACAAAACAGACATGATTTAACCAAACTTATAAATTAACTTTAAACTAATTTAACCTCAGTCCAGAGAATGAGTTAGACAAAAGCTGAAATGTTTGGTTTGTTTGACAGAAAAACGTCCTGTTTCAAACGTAATAAAAGACAACCAACAAATAAAACAACAAAATCTGCTGTAACGCAGGATCATCTTTTACAGAATTAATCCAAACTTTGTTTAAAAATCTGTTAATTTAACAGCTAATCAGCCTCAAAGCTGAGACTGAGCTCAACACAGAAATCTGTCTGTCATTTCTGCTAAAAGACAAAAAACCCAAAACAAATCTCTGCAGTCTGGGTTTTCTTTTTCATTATTTTAAACTAAACTCCTTAAAAAATTAAATAACAGATGCTTTTTAAATGGAGTTTGGACCACTGAAATATATGCTATTTCATAAAAGAAAAAAAAAACAAAAACAATCAAACTCCCATAAAGTGGGATTATATTCAACAGAATTCAACCAGACTCCATTTAAACATCTGTTTATCCTAAAAACGTCCTAAAGTCCTAGAAATAGTCCAAAATCTCAAAAATGACCCAAAGTCATTTGTCACATTTGTGGACAATTAAGTTTTTGTAAATTCATAAATGCGTAAATGTCATGAAATCCTAAAAAAGAAAAACAATGAAAAGAAAAGTTCAAAATTCGTAGAAACGTGTGTGGGGCCCCTGCCCTCCTGTCAGGTAATAATCTCAAAAAGTTCGGACAGGAGACGGAGATATTTTGGAGTCTGGTGTGAGCTGAGCCGCATGTTGTTTCCACAGAGACTTTAATTTATCAGCGAGGTGAACCTGACTGATCCGCTCGCTTCCTTTATTTTGTCGGGACAGGAAACAGTCATAAAACCACACGTTGTTCCACTTCCTCTGCTCAGTGACTCATCGCCCGTCTGACGCCGCGTCATCGCCTGCATGTCAGCGAGCGCGACGCTGGAACAGATCGCTCCATCGCCGCAGAATCACATCTGACAATATTCTCTAACAAAAGTTAAAAATCCCCAATAACAACATTTTCATATTTTTAGTTAAAGTGCAGGTGGATCGTAAAGAAGTCAGATTTATGAAGGAGATAAAACCCACTTTTTTGTTTTTCTGTGTTATTTTATTTATGGTCAAACAAACTCTGGGATGCACTGTAGCTCAGCTGGTAGAGCAGGCAGCCTGTGTACAAAGGCTGTGTCTTTGTACACAGGTCCTGAGATCCCGAGGATTATTTAAGTCCCGACACTCTGGGTGCAGTTACCTGTAATGGGTGCTGTTATCTGTGTCGGGTGCAGTTACTCGTTACGGGTGCAGTTACTTGTAAGGGGTGTAGTTACCCGTGACAAGTGCAGTTTTCTGTGACGGGTGCGGTTACCTGTGATGGGTGCAGTTACCCGTGATGGGTGCAGTTACCTGTGATGGGTGCTGTTATCTGTGTCGGGTGCAGTTACCTGTGATGGGGGCAGTTACCCGTGATGGGTGCAGTTACCCGTGATGGGTGCAGTTACCCGTGATGGGTGCAGTTACCCGTGATGGGGGCAGTTACCCGTGATGGGTGCAGTTACCCGTGATGGGTGGAGTTACCCGTGATGGGTGCAGTTACCCGTGATGGGTGCTGTTATCTGTGTCGGGTGCAGTTACCCGTGATGGGTGCTGTTATCTGTGTCGGGTGCAGTTACCTGTGATGGGTGCAGTTACCCTTGACTCTGTTCTGTGTGTTTTCAGACACGCAGCTGTTGGAGAAAACCAGTCTGACCAAAGGAATGCTGAGCTGCTCCCTCAGGTAACTCTCCTTTTGTCACACCTGAACTGTGTGTGTGTGTGTGTGTGTGTGTGTGTGTGTGTGTGTGTGTTTCTCAGGGTGTGTTTGTTTTGTTCACCCAGATGTCCCTCCGGTGGCAGCGGCTCCCTCTCATCTTTGCTTCACCAGAACAACCAGCTGAAGAAAACCACTGGAGAGGTAAGACACACTTGCTGGGGGACATTAGGGGACACTCTGCTGCTGGGGGACATTAGGGAACACTTTCCTGCCGGGCGACATTAGGGGACACTCTCCAGCTGGGGGACATTTGGGGACAGCTGCCCTCTGAATTCTTCCTCTGTGGTGTTTTTTGCAGCTGGCCTATCAGGTGTTGGAGCTGCAGCAGCAGATTAAAATCAAAGAGGTCGTTCTGGACGAGCAGCATGCCAGGTGAGTCACACACCTGAGGCCGCCAGATCGCAGCTGATTGGTTCTCGCTCAGCAGGTGAAAGTACAAACTGTTCTTTCAGTGGAGTCGAGACAACCCGTCAGTAATGTTTGGAACATTTGTAAATCATCCTTTTTTGGATGTTTTTCCTCAGAATATTCCAAACTTTTTCCAAGTATTTCCCCTATTTTTTCAGTCCTATTCCAAATACTTCACATTTCTGTCTGTCATTTTTCCTCTTTTTTTCCCCCCAAAATTTTGCTGCCTCTCTTTCAAAACACTCCCAAATATTCTAACATTTTTCTATAAATATTCTGACCTTTTTATTCCCTGATATTCTTTTTTTCTCTGTTTAATATATACATTTCTATTTATTTTGCATGTATGTATTTTCTCTATGTAAAATAGTCCCTTACTTTTTTAAAATACTGACCTTTTTTCTGAGAATATTCAATTTTTTCCAAATATTCCAAATTTTATTCTTCACACTTCCAGTTTCTTCGTCAAATACTCATGACTGCTTTTCTGAAAATATTCAGATTTTTTCCTTTAAAATATTCTGACTTTTTCCCCAAATTTATTTCAACTCTTCGCAACATCCAACAAAAAGATTTTTTATGAGAAATTTCTAGCCTATTTTTACAGTATTATTTTTATACCTGTATTTTAGTCACATTTTGCAGCCTCTGTCAGAATATTCCCAAATAATGTAGCATTTTTTCTTTAAATATTCTATATTCTACTTTCTCTCATTCCCACCTTTATCCTCACAATATTTGTGTTCAGTATCCAACATCTTTCTTGAATTACTGTGGCCTTTGAACATTTTCTGACCTTTTTTCTCAGCAAAACAACCTAAAAAAAACCCTCCATTCTTTCCTCTCTCTTCTTTTCTGTCCAAATATTGTGACGATGCTCTCAAGATATTTGAAATCTAAAAAAAAAAAGGTTTTATTAAATATTTTGATTATGTTTTAGAAAAAAGTTTTTAAATTGTTTTTAGGTGTTTTAATCCTGTAATATTTTAAGTATTTATGAATTTCAGCTTTTTTTCTGGGTAATTCTTCAAAATATATCATCGCTTTGTTTTTTTTAAATTACTCCTTAAACCTTTTTTGTCAGAAAATTTCAACCGTTCCTCTTTAAACCTTTTTTATGTTTCTGTCAAAATAGTCACAACTGTTAATTTAAAAAAAAAAAAAAACTTTGGGAGTGGAAATATTCTGAGTATTTTAAGATATTTTTTTTCAAATATTAAGATGATATTCTGTTTATAAAATTTTTTAAGTTTTTCTGAAATTCTTATTTTTTTATCAGAATATTCATTTTTTCCTTCAGTGTTTCAGATTTTTCGTGAGAGTTTCTGTTAAATGTTTAAAGAGTAGAGAACCGTAACTGACCTGACGGGACCCTTTAGCGCTGTTGATGATGATGTCATCACCTCTGTCAGACTGTCGGAGGCGGAGCGTCGGCTGGCGTGCGAGCTGGACGCTCGTCAGGAGCTGCAGGGCCGGGTGGAGCAGGTTCAGGGGGAGAACGGGGCGTTGAAAACGGAGTACGACGCCCTGCTGGAGCGCCAGAGAGAGGCGGAGTCAAGACTGCGAGAGGAGAAGGTCAGAGGGGGACACCTGCTGGAGGACATGATCCACCTGAAACAGCAGGCCGCCGCCCGCATGAACAGCCGCAATGAGCGCAGATCCAGGTACCTGTACGCACCCTGAGCGCCACACCTGTTCATCTCACCTGTTTACCTCACCTGTTCATCTCACCTGTTCATCTCACCTGTTCACCACACCTGTCCATCTCACCTGTTCATCTCACCTGTTCATCTCACCTGTTTACCTCACCTGTTTACCTCACCTGTTCACCACACCTGTTTACCTCACCTGTTTACCTCACCTGTTTACCACACCTGTTCACCACACCTGTCCATCTCACCTGTTCACCACACCTGTTCACCACACCTGTCCATGTCACCTGTTTACCTCACCTGTTTACCTCACGTGTTTACCTTACGTGTTTACCTCACCTGTTTACCTCACCTGTTCATCTCACCTGTTTACCTCACCTGTTCACCACACCTGTTCACCACACCTGTCCATCTCACCTGTTCATCTCACCAGTTTACCTCACCTGTTTACCTCACCTGTTTACCTCACCTGTTCATCTCACCTGTTCACCACACCTGTCCATCTCACCTGTTCATCTCACCTGTTCATCTCACCTGTTTACCTCACCTGTTTACCTCACCTGTTCACCACACCTGTTTACCTCACCTGTTTACCTCACCTGTTTACCACACCTGTTCACCACACCTGTCCATCTCACCTGTTCACCACACCTGTTCACCACACCTGTCCATGTCACCTGTTTACCTCACCTGTTTACCTCACGTGTTTACCTTACGTGTTTACCTCACCTGTTTACCTCACCTGTTCATCTCACCTGTTTACCTCACCTGTTCACCACACCTGTTCACCACACCTGTCCATCTCACCTGTTCATCTCACCAGTTTACCTCACCTGTTTACCTCACCTGTTTACCTCACCTGTTCATCTCACCTGTTCATCTCACCTGTTTACCTCACCTGTTTACCACACCTGTTTACTTCACCTGTTCACCACACCTGTTTACCTCACCTGTTTACCTCACCTGTTTACCACACCTGTT
>NW_024612396.1:0-4131 GCF_008729295.1 Plectropomus leopardus
TAAGGATACAGGTAATGGGGGTCTGGAACTCCTCCAAGCAGACTGTGCAGGATATTATCCCAGTATTTCTGCTTCTCTCCCTGTTGACAGAGACAAAAATAAAGTTGGCAATATATCAAACTTGAAGTAGATTTATTGGGAAAGGTGTTTGGTGATATGTTACGTACATTTTGACATCACATGACTTCTCGTGGTTGCAGAAGGGACAGGTGAACTGAGACTCCAGATCTCCTGTCAGCTTCTTCTTCGGTTGGGGCTTTCTTTTGGACTTACGGCGACCCATTGCACACAAACTGAGTCAAGTATGTGTGTGAAAGAGACAAAACAACAGAGAGCTTCAACAAGGAGCACACACGCCACCAAAGAGAAACCAAAGAAAATATCCGCGAAACTCTGACAGGAAAACAACTCTCCATACTGTTAGCAACTAAAGTTAGCAGGCTATCGTTAGCATGTTTGCTGTTGATCTCGAGTACAACATAAATCGCCTCACAATGAAAAGACAAGTTAAACTGACTCTGGTAAGAAAACAACTTTAAATATGCCTCAAATATTTGAAGCTACTAACTGTGTCGTGACTGTCAAGTGTTGTCTGGTAGGAGTTTGGTCTTGTTTACCTCTCTTGTAGAAAATACACGTTGCTGTAAAGGGGAACAGGCTTCCTGATAGACCCCGGCACCAGCAGCTGTTTGCGTGCAATGATTGGAGGAGAGCGTCTGCTTCACGGTCAGTGATTGGCTGTCTGAAATGTCAGTTAAGATGATTGGCAGTGACGAAACAGCGTCTGACACAGCCTCTTCCCGCGTGGTGGCGACAGAAGCTAACTCTCAGGTGAGTTGTGATGTCAGAAAATACTCTACAGTTTATGTTTTGACATGTCCTTTGACATTTTTTAGGACAATTCGAGTGCTAACTTTGTGTAGCGTCGCAGTGAGCTTGGTTTAAGTAGAGTTTGTGTCCTAGTTTGTCTTCATTCCTCAGTGTTTGGTGTTGAAATCACCAACACCTTGTGATGTCCTCGAAGAGCTAGAAAACAGTTTTTTGCCGTCAAATGTTTGTGGTGGAGTACAACATTTGCAACTGTATGTAGCGGTGCAAGACAGTTACAAAGTAGCAGAAAATTGAATTCTGTGGTGAAGTAAAAGTTTTTATGATAAAGTCAGTTTTATTATTATTTTTTTTTCAAAATCTGTACGGCATAGGAAGTCCCCAATACAAACCCTCAACAGGAAAAACAATGCAAAAAACATAAGGAAGAGCACCTGCGGATGGACCAGTGACAGAGGAATTATTTACATCCTATACTCTACAATATTACATAAGAAGTAGTTTCTAAATATGAAATAAGTTATAGTATGTAAGTACAACCAGGAAAATGTAATAATTAAAAATAAAAGTACTCAAGTATCAAGTATCAATTTAATTAATTAAAATTGATTAATATTAAAAAAAACTAAAAATACTACCAAAATGATTGTCGATTAACTTGCTTCTCAGTTGACTTTAAGATGCACTAACAAATAATGGCAGTGGTGTAAAAAGTACAATATTTCTCTTTGAAGTATAATCAAGTAGAATCAGAAAGTGGCATGAAATTAAAATAGTCAATTAAAGTAAAATCACCTTCACCTGGTATTTAAGCAAAGTATTTGATTAAATGTACTTAATTAAATTCCACCTCTGGGATGGATGAATGGAGGAAGCACCTCAACAGTGTACTTCAGGAGGACAGCAATGCTTTTTTTTCCACCATTGTATTCAATGTTTGGTTTAAGTAGTGCTGAGAAAAATAGCTTGCCTGATGTTAATTTAGCTAAATTTGTTTTTTATTTTGTTATCATTAGCTTGTTTAACTGCACTTGTTAATCCAATACACTGAATACTGCAGTGTAAAGTAATTAAGTACATTTATTCAAGTGCAGTACAGTTTTTGAGCTGCTTTTGTTTATATTGAGTTGTCCAGGGTTATGCTACTTAATACTTCTCACTTCTACTCCACTACACACAGAGGCAAATATATGATTTATTCCACCCAGTACATTTATCAGAGGGCAGGAGTATAACTATACAGATATATAATAAGATTCCAATAATATTACATATAGAAGAGTCTCTACCAATCAGCCCAATGCATGCTTTTACAATGATACTTTAACTACTTTTTGCTGTTAATACTTTGTATTTTAACTTAAGAGGAATCTTAAATGTAGTACTTCTACTTTTCTTTTTTTTTTTGCAGTATTAATATTTTCTTAAGTGACAGGTATGAATACTTTTCTCCTCATTGACTGAATACTACTAATGAAAGTGTATACGTCATTTTGAACCATTCCAGTCAGGATGTGTTGGTGGCGTGCCAAATCTGTCAGCCCATATGAAAAATGAATATTATGTTGCTAAAAGGTTAAATAAACAATTTATAAACTGATATAATAGAGGTTTTAGGAGAGTTATAGATGTTCTAACGTGACGTTAGAGCTCCAAATCATTTTTTTAATCACTGATTAGATGATTTTTTTCACAATTTGCCTTTTTTATTTTGGTCTATAAAACATAAGAAGTGGCTATGCGTACTATGTTTCCCAAAGTGACATATTGAAACAGACTACAACAAAAAGATCTGAAATTTATGATTTAAAACACAAATTAAGAAGCTGCTCTTATGGATTCATCAATTTGCCTCAGCACTGCAAAAAACACACGCAAAACAGACAGTATAATCATGATTTACTATTTATGTCACAAAAATGTCTAAAATCATTTAAGACAAGGCTCTCAGAAACATTTTATCATCATACAAAGTTTAGAAGCTTTCGTTATACTCTGTGTTTGGTTCTTAAACATTATTCTGTGATGCAGTTATTGTCAGCGATGTGGACGTTGAAGGCGGCCGCTCTGGGTGTGGTGGCCCTCACTGTCAGTGTGGAGCTGCTTGGCTGGCTCGTCCGTCGCCTCAGGCCTGGAAGAATCCTCAATGAGGTCCTCTTCTTTCCCTCAGAGGTGGCCTGTGTGGAGCACATCTTCACTCCCTCGTCGCCTCAGTAAGTGGAACATAATCTCTGCATTGAGTAAAAGGAAGCTATGTGTGATTTACTCCGTATCACTGTCGAGTGTGTTGTGATAATGGCCACTAATGCAGAAATTCATAGCCCCTTGATGCTTTTACTAAGTGGATTTAGTCCCTGCAACTGCCATTCGTCATCCCAATCGTTTTTCACTTGAGAGAGGACTAATACTTTACCTACTGAATACATTTTTTCCATACAAAATTAGATCTTGAAAACAAAATTTGAACCAAAGTATGAGCTATTTGTATTTTTGCCAGCTGTGCTTCTGTTGTTGTCAAATACCGCTATTGTAGCCTTACGATTTAGTTCCAGTCTTTCTTGACAACTTGGGTAAGCAGTTCAGTATATTGGGTTATTAGGATTTTTGGCTGACCTATGGAAGATCAGCAGGTGATACAATAAGTAGGCACACTCTTATTTTGCCTTATGCTTGGCTCTTCCAGCTCCTGTCTCTGCCCGTTGCCTCATGGTGTGGAGACCTCTTTCTCCCGTCTTCTCCACTACATCCTGTCCTCTTCATCTTCTCTGGACTTGTGTGTCTTTGCCTTCTCCAACATGGACCTGTGCAGAGCTGTGCTAGCACTGCAGAGCAGAGGAGTCACCGTCCGAGTCCTCACTGACAAGGACTATGCTGCCATCCAGGGCTCCCAGATAGGGGTCCTCCGCAAGGCTGGTAAGGAAACAGATTAGTTTATTTTCTTAATCTTGTGGAAGTACGGCTGGGCAATGTGGCCTTTAAAAAATACCACATTTTAAACTTACTGGTACTTATGGTACTGTAAAAATACGGTACTGTTTTAATAGAGTAAAATAAAGTACTGTAATGATAAGGTTAAATTAAGTACTGTTAATAAGTTAAATAATGTACTATAATAAATTAAGTGAAAGTAGTGTTGTAATACAGTTTAATGCAGTTGCAGTATAATATGATTTATATAATACAGGTTTTGTGATAATAAAAAAAGTTAATTAAAGTACTGTTTGAATAAAGGTAATTTAATTAATGTTTTAATAAAGTTAAAGTACTGTAACAAAGCTAAATAAAGTACTATTGTAGAGTTGG
>NW_024612397.1:0-3544 GCF_008729295.1 Plectropomus leopardus
AAAATCTATATTTTTAAGAAACACAGTGAGAGCTCTGAGCTAGTGATGCTCGGGATATTGAAGAAGAGTCCTTTTTAAACGACACTTTGTCCTCAGCCTGTCATGATGTATTTTTGAACAAAAAACTTTGCAGATTAAAATAAAAGGGTCTTTTTATGTAGCTCACATGTACCATTGCAATAGAAACAAGACGATGATTTCTTGCAGCGTCTGCTCACCTGGTGTTTTCTCTGTTTCCAGGTGCAGGAGGAGCGAATCTTCCACCAGCAGGTCAAATGTGTCATTACAGAAGAAAAAACCTGCAGAGTCTGCAAGAAGAAAATAGGAAACAGGTATTCACCCTCTCAGGGTATTTTGGCAAGATTTGTTTGATTTTTTGCTCTTATTCTATTTTTTATTGTTGCATGTGACAAAAAAATATATATATTTTTTTAAATTCTCTTTTTGTTTTGTTTTACGGGACCTTATAGCCATATCTTTCCAAGCCTTCTGTAAATCACTGTCATAGCTGCAGACCATCGTCTGCTTGCCAGCAAAGTCAACCTGGAAATGTTAAGCACCCAAAAGTTTTATGATATAAATCTACAGTGTTGGTCCCCAGCATTAAGAAACTGCCGGATGCTCACTTACATATGTTGGGAAGTTTGCCTAATTTGCAAACATTTCTACAAATACAATGTTAGCGAGACAGTAACAATCTAAAAATTACAATTGTTCTATTCATGTGTGAAATAAATAGAGAGAGTTAATTAGTTAAAAACACAAATGTGTTTTTTAAACCGTTACATCATATTTGTGCAAATTTATGCAAATTGAGAAAAATAAGCAAATTGCCCAACATATGCAAATTAGCAGCAGTTTCATAATGTTGGGGACGTGTATGATGAATTTAGAACATAAAACTTTTGGTTACTCAGCGTTTGTGTGTTCACCACAGAGCTCTATAGGCTGCCAAATAGACTACCAATAAAGTATATATAAATACAGGTATTAAAAAAAACATTCATAAACTGTATAGAGCCAGAATGCTGGCGTGTGTCTTCATGATACTCGAATCACTTGCCAAACAAGGATGTGAAAACCATTTTAAAAAAAACAAACAAATCAACAAAAAAACCACATAAATTCACCTTAAACAAATGAAGGACGTACAGGTGTAATAAACTCCATCCATCTTTTAAAAACTTATCCTGTTGCAGTCTGTAGCCAACGTAATCCTTCCCTTCCTTAAGATTAATCTGCGAGTCTTGACGGTTATCATCAGGAGTCTCATTAGTTTGTGTTATTGCAGCATCCTTCAGTCTGCATCCTCTGTCTCTTTTAATCAGATTCTTTTGTGTCTGCACTTTCACTTTTATTAACTTGAGCACGGTGTTGTGCCCTGAGCTGCTGTTAATTTCATACCCTGTTCATTTTTTAGCTGGCTCTTATAAATTTAAATTAAATGCTTGTTTACGTGCTGTGATGCGTTGAGTAATAATCGCACAAACAGTGAAACGCTCTCTGTTGTCTCTCGCAGTGCGTTTGCCAGGTATCCCAACGGCGTGGTGGTGCATTACTTCTGCTGCAAAGACCGCACCGTGTGTCCCACTGAGCAGTAACGGCTCCACCTGACGACCACCGTTTCCTAATAAACAACCCCCCCTCCCTGACCCGCTCTGTGGATTTCAATGCTCAGACATCTTTGAAGTGGAAATGCATCAGAAGGATGGAGAGTGAATAACCAGGTTATGGATGCTTCTCTCCGACGCACCAAACAGGACTTTCTTAACCTGAGTTAACCTCGGGCGCAGTCCCGCTCGACCCACTGAGCAGAAAAAGACTTTCTTTCTCCCCGTGCATGAAGAAACAGGAGGAATGTCCGGGGTCGCTCAGCAGGACGGGAGAAATAAAGAGAAAGATGGAGTCGGATGTTTGAACAGCATGTGTCACTGTAACGCTGGAGGGGATCCGCTCCCCTTCACGTCGCCTCGGGAGAAAACGGGCAGTATTGACAGGCGCCCGGAGGAAGAGGAGCTTTAACAACAGAAGTTAGTTCTCACCAGGAGATGATTACAAGCCTTGGTCAGCAGTTTTTTGTTTCTCCCTCACTGTCTCAACCCTCCTGTAACACTGTGTGCGGTTCAAACGCTGCTTGATACGCCATAATACGCTCTGCAGGAGTGCAGTTAAATGCCTTTTGTGATTCTGAAGATTGTACTTACAGTGAAGTCAGATGTCTGTCAGGATTTTTTTTTTAATAAGCATGTGCCGGTACTGACTGAGTAACACAGCAATCGTCTTAAAGTGTTTGTATTTAATTTAAACATTCGAGGCGGTTTCTCCAGCGAACATTATTCACAGTTATTTACCGTCTTTACAGTGTGTGAATGATTTCTACCAGACAAAAATCTTTATTTAATGCATTTTTTTCTCTAAGTTCTGTCTTTGTTTGCTTTTTCTTTCCCCCAGACATTAAAAAGTTTATGAAGGAGAACTCGTTTAAAGTGGAAACAGACAACTTTTCAATTTTCTGGCGTTTTTAAGTGGTGTTTTTGTTAGTGCTGCTGTCACAAAGACGAGACACGCTGTATTTTGTTCAGGCACTTCGGTGGCTTCACCGTACGCCATTTCCACTCCTGGGGACGGTAACTGTAACCAGAGTATCAATGCAACCTTGCATCGATACTCTGGTTAAAGGTAAAGCTACTCATAGACTGGAAACAGCATCAGAGGCAGACTCTAATTTCTATGAAAGTCGAAGCCAAAAAAAGTTTTATTTCCAGATATTCGGCGTTACGGGGCCCAAACAGGAAGCACACCAGAGAGTTCTCCGTTACCAAGCCAGCTACTTCCAGTTTAGCGGCTCGCTAACTTGAACGGGCATAAAATGATTTAATCTTGCGGCTCTTCTAGACTTTCAAATGTCATCTGACCAAGTGGATCAAATCCCCATAATAAAACTAGTTGTCATGTTCAGAAAAAGTCTCTTTCGCGGCCTCAGTCTCCGAGAAAACGTCCCTCGTCTTTAGCAGCATCATGTGACAGAGATGGAAATTGAAAATTGGCGTCACCGCAGAAAACTAAAGCGCTACCTTCTCTCTCTTTTGATTCGGTGGTTGGCTAACGTCCTTGGTGGCGTAAATCGAGCCTTTATTTTCCCAGGAGATCGTACTCTGCGGCGGACCGTAAAACTGCAGAGATAAAGCGAAGCTCATCGGGAACAAATCTAAAGCTCATGATGTCGTTATTCAGCGGCCATTTCACTGTGCAATCAACATTTACGTTATAACGGTAACGCAAACAAAAACAACCAAAAACATGTCTGTTCCACTTTAAAGTGAGACTTCTAACTTTTGAACAGCAGTGAGGTAATAAGTCGTACCTACAGAATAATCTCTGAATTTCCCAGATTTTCACGAGTCTTTGGTTCTCGGACATCATTGTAGAGACGTATTAATCCATCACACGACAAAAATAATCTGCAGCTATTTCAGTCATTTTTCAAACAACAGATTCACTGCTCCTAGCATCTTGAAGTGAGGATTTGCTGCTTTTCTCTGCC
>NW_024612398.1:0-2597 GCF_008729295.1 Plectropomus leopardus
AGCATAAGAAGTGTTTGACAGTAATGAAAGAAATGTTATATTTTAGATAAAAGTGACTTTGACAAACTGTAATGACCAGTCAAAATCCGAAGTGGGTCTCTACCTCTGATCTTTTAAAGTAGTATTTTAAACTCTTGTTTTTGGATTACATTTATTAAGTTAAAGGTATACAAGGTGTCCTACACAGCATAATCCTCAAGAAAGAAGCTTGACATTTGAATGAAAATGTTAAACATCACAATGTCATTTTCATGTTTGGCGATATTTAAAAAATAAAACATTATTTTGCTTGAACTTGTTTTCCTTCAGTTATATTAAAAGAGAAAAAAATCCACTTTCCGTAGGTCTCAGGCTCTTAGGTGTGTGGGCATTGAAGAACAAGTGCACCACCCGGTGGAATATGTGGGATATCATAGACCCCTGACAAACATCCGCATGAGACCCCACTTCTCCCTAACATAGAAATCCTGAGAAAACCTGTAGTTTTAGACACAGTCTGATCAATCAGGAATAATGACTGATGCTGAGTTAGAACTGTTTTGTTTAATATTAGCCATTTTGGATTACATCACTTGAATATTATGTATGCTTGGTTTTAAAATTACCCACAACATATCTAGTCTGTACAGCTATTAGATGCATATATTGGACAAAGTCATGTAGTGGAGACATATTTAGGACCTTTTAACTGCACTTGTTTCTTCCTCTGCGTGTCAGTTTGTGTACATTTCCAGGAAATTAATCGTGCTGCTGTTTAACCCGAATATGCGGTTAGATGTGTTAGCAAGGCCAGAAAATGTAGGCTATTTTGTTCCAAAATAAGCCCACCAAGCTATGCTAACAAAGCGTAGTGAATGCATGTACTGGCAAAACAAGTTGAGCTGAGTAAAGTGATCAAATGAAGACCCCTGAGCTGCAGCCTCTGTATTCAGCAACAACCAGTAAACAGCCACTAAAAGCCACCTGTTAGACATGTAAACCTTGTGGTTTCCTGCTGGACGTGCAGAAAAAGACAACATCAGTTCTTCAGGGCCTCAGTGCATCACATGGGGGTGCAGAAGACAGACCTTTTATACTAATGCATGCACCACAGATCAAACCGCCTGTTAAGAGATAAATACTGCCGGCCACATTTAGAATCTAACCTAAAGCGAGTGAGAATAAGTCTCAACTCTTCTGCTGGGCTTGCATCGTTAAGACTCCTGCAGGTTTGTGCGTGTGTGCCCTAAATTCAAGTCATTTACTTTGTTTCATGTTCTAGGCTGCCTTAAAATTGTGTTGCAGCCTTACCATAGACAATAATTTACCACGTCAATTGTTTTCCCTTTTTTTTTTCTCATTTTAAACTTTTCCCCATGTGTTAACTGCGTATATGAACAAAAGGTGGCCAATTCGAGAAGCCTCTTGGATTAATGCTAAACTACATTAAAAAAAACAAAAACAATAAATCCAGCTCCCTTTGACTTACAGCTTCTAGATATCTAGTAGCAAGACTTATTTTAAATCTCTTTAAATAATCTGTGTTTTGTCCGTCCTGGTCCCACAATCACTTTTACATGCAAAAATGAAAACCTTTTTTGAAATAAATAATTAAACAACATTTAACAAAAAAAAGAAATGAACACGAGGGCAATGTTTGAGTGGAGTGTTTAGAGAGCAAACAGTTAGGAAGTGAAAAGGCAAAAGCCTTTCAGGGTGAGGGTGCAAGACACGTACAAAACAAGAAGAAAACAACATTTGCACTTACAGTATTCTGTTACTGTCTGGAATTGATTTGTGTGTGTGTTGTTTTTTGTGTTGATTTCTCATGAGCTCTTGTTCTTGTTAATAATATGTAAAGTTAATAGAAAAATATATTGATATGTTTTTGGAGGAGGTGGGCACCAGGGGTTGGTCCAGCACTGCTCAACAAAGGTCTCAAGTTTTAAGTCACAAATCTTGAAAAACAAATGGCAAATCTTTACCGTTATTTGCTGCCCGAAGACAAATGGCAGGATATTTGAATACTTTTCCTTCTGAAATGTGTAAAGGATATGATGACATTTTTTTAAAGTCCAACTTAAAATATTACTCACATACTCATATTTACATTGAAAAAAGTCCTCAGCTGCCTCAGTCTCTCCTCCTTGTCTTTGAAAAGTTTGGCTTTCTTTTCGTTGCTGGGACAGGTTTTTAATTTTAATGTTAAGACCTATAATATAATATAGAAGGTCAACTTGAGCCTTAATTGTTTTTGCTGTCAAGCCTCTGTCCAGTAAAGCCTGTTTGACATGTTTTGTCAATGAAGTCAGATGGAAGTTTTAAGCAGTCTGTTGGACCTTTTACAGGGTTGACATTTCATTCACTGATGTGAATTATCTAAAAGCAGACACATCCTGTTCAGTGACATGCAGTCACAATCACTTCCTCTGGGACATGCAAAAACATTTTTTTAAAAAGTTTTTTTCAAGCATATAAAGGAAAATTAAAGCAAATTAGAAAAAAAAGACACCATTAATGATCTTGAACTCTTGAACGTAAGAGTAGGGTCAAACTGCCTACATCAAAAAATCTTTAGGGACCTCCAAGCACTTTATTTGTTTAGTGCTTTTCATACA
>NW_024612399.1:0-1817 GCF_008729295.1 Plectropomus leopardus
TTAAACTGCGACTTTATTCTAGTAACATCACAACCTTTTTCTCGTGATATTAAGACGTTATTCTCGAAATTATGACTTTATTCTCGTTATATTAACTTTTTTTCCTTTAACATGGTCCTAATCCTCTGTCATACACAACAACCCCAACTCTTGTAAAAATTTATTTTTCCTGAGAAGTCCTCTGGAGGGGTTGATTTGCAAGACAGTAAGTGATATTCTCTTTAAAAAATTGAAAAAAAAAAAAATTCATAGTGAAATCATAAGGGAGTGGCATAATTGGCCAGCAGGGACGGTAAGTAACAAGTCAACAGAAGTTATACTCACCTTCAAGTTTGTTCTCAAAACTGGAACACTGCGCCTCTGTCTGGTTCAGTTTATCCTGCAGATCTAGTGCAAAAAACACATTCCTCTTAATCTTTATTATCTCTTGCTGCAGAAAACTACACATGCTCGTACTGAACGTACCCTTAATCTCAGCTTGATCACGAGAGTGCTCCTCCTCTTTTGCCTTCAGTTGTTTTTTCAACTCTAGAAATAAGTAAGGTGTGTTTCATATTAAGTAAGGAGCTACTGCTAATACATGAACTCAGTAATGTGAAAGGGGAGTGAGACACCCACCCGCGATTGCAGCAGAATTTGTTTGTTCCTTGTTCTGCCTTTCTTTTTCCAGGTTTCTGAGTTGGTTGTTCAGATTAGTGGTTGTCACAACTGAGGTACACAGGAAGAACATAAGATACAGTACAACACTTCAGACTGTTTCCTCAGTTATTAAAGAGGACACCATGTTCCCACTTAACTCACTCAGCTTGGCGTTTTTCTGATTCTTCTCATTCAGATCGTCGACATATTTCTGCAGCTCCTCCTTCTTGACTTTAAGATCATTTGTGAGCTCTGAGGCAAATCATAGAGGTGAGGATACATTTGTTAGTTACATGCAGGAAGTCAGGGTGCAAATAATAAAAACAACCTTATAAGCAGGCCATGATTTGCTTGTTTTGGGATTTGTGAAGAATCAGTTCAGATACTTACGGGTCACCTGAGAGGTTTGTGACATCTGGAGATCGGACAGCTGTTTCTGCAGCTGCTCAACCTGAATCTGCAGGGTCATGATTTGCAGCACTGTAGCACACCACAAACAAGAGGACAAAATGTAGTTCAATTCAGGAGATATTCTGTAATAGAATCCTAAGAGGGGGATAACAGAGATTCACTCATCAGAGAGGTGATGAAAAAAAGACTTTGGTTTGCAGTTACTCACTCAATTTTGTGTTGTCGTTGCTTTTGTCATCTATTTGACTGATAAGGCCATTCACTCTGTCTTGCAATTCTTTAAGAAAGTAAATAGTCTTTAATGTCAATGAATTTTTGTCATTTGTGATTTCAGTTCTTCAACAATGTCAGTCTGAATGATTCATAATAGACAAACCTTTCACACTGCCATCGGTGGTCTCATTGGCAGCCAGAAGGTCCCATATCTCATTCTGCAGCTCAATGATTGTTAAAACTGTGACAAACGTGAAGTGACTTACACTGGGTTTATTGCCGCCAGTTGTGAACTGATACTAAAGACATTGGTGGATTAGGATGATTAAAAAAATAAAATAAAATAAAATAAAATACTCAAGGGCACTTTACATATGTGGACATGAAATTGCACAAAAAGAATTAAATGATGAGGAAAAAGATGAATTCAGTTATTCTGGGTTCATTCACATGTTTCTTTCAAACCAAGCAGAACATTTATCATTTATCCAAATTTGACTTTGTGTGTAATATACATTTTCATTAAGGTTTTGGATCATTTTAGCTGTTTTTTT
>NW_024612400.1:0-4935 GCF_008729295.1 Plectropomus leopardus
GGAGAGACTGACCGAGCCAGTGAAGAAGAAAAAGTAGGTTGTGGTACATGGGGTGGGTTGTCGGGGCAAGTTTGCTAACACTCTGTCAGTTATACTGATACTGTGGGTGCCTCATCAGTGTTGAGGGGCCAGAAATGATGGACACTAGGTGGGTTTCCGTTACAGATGTGTGCAAAACTTGAGCGATAATTTCAAAATGTCGATAAACACAACTGCAAGAAGACTTTGTTTCTGTTGAGCGATGTTGTGCAACTTCTGTTACGGTGTTATCTGACTTCTTTTCTCACAATGAAATTCCAAGAAGCATGGCGATGGACATTCAAAACATTATTAGGTTTATTTCTGTCATTATTTCTAATCAATGGCGACACAGGCTTTATTGCGAAAGGCAAGCCCCTTATACAATGGAGCGTCCACGTATGAGGGATTTCTGGGAGGTGCTAGTGCACAATTTCACAGAGGAATTGTGGATTCAAAACTTTGGGATGATCCACTCAACTTTTTTCATCAGCATGCAAGGTCATTGATTATTATCATGTTCTAAAAGAAGGGTGCAACCAAATAAAGTGCAACTTTCTCAGTTGGTTGCACCACTGCTACCAGTGAAAAAGTTAGTCTGGCTAGCCCTGATATAAATGTTGCGTGTCAGTTGAATGTGTGACATACTGTTACAGAAATGGATGAACTTCGTCAACTTGGGACTCAAAGACACGTCATAAATGCGAGCCCAAAAATTGCTCCTCATTCTTTCTCAAAAATTGAAAGAAATAGGCTTCCTTCTTGCCATTTTAGTTTGTGTTACTGTGTTTGAATGTGCTGTGCAAGAACAAGGATGGTAGATTTTTCTGAACAAAGAATGCTGTGTAGAGTCTTTTATTTGTATTTAAAATGAAAATCATGGATGTAGAAAAGGTGTTCAAAGAAGTGAAAATCATCAGAGACCGGAGTTGTTTACACCCACACGTGAAGATGCATTAGATATACATCAGTAATTAGTGATATCTTTTCATTTTGGCTTGCGAGCAGACAGACAGTATTTCTTTCAGATTTTTAATTAAAAAGCGTTCTCTCTGTCCCTTGGGCATGGTGCTGCAGCGATATTGATATGAAATGAGATAACTGATATGCTTATCTGTGAATTTCTTTCAACACACCATTCTAGCATATTTACCCTGGTTGGCTGAGCACCAAAGTCAGCAGGCTCTGACATGCAGCTCCCAAACACTGTTGCCTAACTACTGTGACCGTTTGTAGTTAAGTTGCTCTTTCTCTTTACTAAATTCAGACTATTAGTGTGGTTTTAATTGCAGTGGTGTATTTTCTTAAATGGTGCAGTCATCTAGAATTTCATCTTGGAAGGAGTTAGCCCCGTGGCCTGATCTAACTGCAGGTTGGCTGTGTTGTCTTCCAGAGCCAGATGCTGAAGGCAGGACAGAGCCAGAAGCACAGAGTCCCCCTGCTCGTCCCACCCCTGTAAAGTCCCTACTCAGACGCATGAGCCACAGGGTTCTGAGACCAGACTTGGGTTCCCCCAGCCCACGTGGCTGCTCCTCACTCCCATCTTCTCCCCCATCTTCCCCAACATCTAATCCTTCCTCTCCTGTGTCCTCCTGGATGCTGCATGTAGCAGGGCTGCGTCAAAGGTTCGGTTTGTCAGACCCAGATCTAGCCTCCTCACCTGAGACTCAGCCTCCTCCATGTAACTCGGTACTCAAACATACATCCCCAAGTGACCTGCCCCTGTCCCTGACCCCACCATGTCCCATGCTCAAATCCAGCCTCAGCCCCCGGCACGTCCCTACCCCCCTATACATGTCCCAGGCTGACTCTTGTTTGCAAGTCCCTCATGAACTCCATACTTGTCTTTCCAGTCCTGGTCATTCAGCCACTGACCTAGACTAACTTTTGTTTCCAAGTGCTACATTTATTGTACCAACACTGGCCTCAAAGGACCACTGAGTTCTGTGCTTGATTTATCTTAAGTAGTAGCTAGGGTTGGGTTGGTGTGAATATTTTCAAACTGATATTAAGCCAAAAACCAGTCAGGACTGGTATACCTAATTTTACCAGATGTCCCACTTGACTCAGCAGCCGCTCCTCAGTGAAACATTATGACACCATGTCCTAACAGGAAATGAACATCTGACTTCACGAAGCATTGTTTAGGTTAACACCAGACGTCTGTGTCCACACTGAATCCATAAAATATGCTCTACTGTTACGTCATGTTCACAAACTACGGAGGTATCAGCTGTGCACTCCAGATCAGACTGGAGATATAACCATTTAAAAGACGGGCGAGCAGCCTACTTGCTATCTTCCTACATGTAAACACACGTTTTATGTTGTGATATTTACTACTTACTTACTAAGTATAGCCAACAGCAAGTAATGTTATTTCTAGCTTGTTTTAAGCAATGGTGATGTACCTGTAGGAGCAGCTTCCTGGCATTCTCCATCCAGCCAACAGAAATTGTGTTAAAGTTTTTGTGGTGAAAAAAGTAGGTTTCATATAAATAACTCCTCTTTTCAATTTCATGAATCAGTCAGTCCTCATCCACTGTGGCGCTTTCAAAGCGAGCGACAGGAATAAATAGTTACGCAGTGTCTGGCGAAAGTTCAGCTCACACACCTTCAGCCAGTAAGGACAGCTCTTTTGTCGACTTCAAATCCAAATGTTGCCATATTGATGCAGTTTGAGTCTTTTGAAGCTACCACGTCTCCTCTTATCACCTTAAAAAAGTAAACAAACATGGCGTACGCCACTCTCTCCCCTCCCCCTTCTGCTGAAATCTGATCTCTTCCATGTTGCCGACACTGGTCACACTGGTCACCTTTGTTCGGCAGTAAATTAAACATGACCTGTTGGACACCAGTGACTCTGTTAGGCTGTTTATAAGCATAATATAATATTAATCACACTGTTATAGTGCTTATCACTAACGCAATTGGACTTACGCCCTACCGGACCGACAAAACCGAAAAATGAAATCAACCCAACTCTAGTAGTAGCAGCAGCTTTAAAAATCACAGCTACAAAAGAAAGAGACAGATAACTGAGGCAGAAAGAGGGACATCAAGACCAGGAGGGACAGACAGAGGTGGAGAGACAAAAAAAAGGACCCTGCAGAGAGATGGACGACAGAGACTGAGGGACAGACTGAGTGAAGGACACGGGGGTGAGAAAATGGGAGGGTGAGGAGGCACTGCAGGAAGGAGAGAGGTGTCTGTGTCAGCACAAAGGAAATTGATGGAATTGCTTCATAATGCAGACGAGACACACAAGCACTCACACACACACACACACAAAAGTGCTGTGCATGAGTGCAAACTGGCAAATAAAATGTATTAATTTTGCATCAACCCAAATCGTATACCGTGTTAATTTGTAAACAGCATACTGCTACATTAGAGCTGTTTTCCCCCTACAGTGTAGATTTTATTTTCGGTTTGTTTTGATAAATGGTCCCTGTCATGACCGAGTAATAAAGCAGGGCTGATGAGCGTAATGGAGAATTCATGAGTGAGATTATATGAGGAGGCCTAGAAGCAGGCTAATGTTCCTGACTGAAGTCCTTTGAATTATGAATTTAATAAGTAATTCCTCAAACTGTCAGCTCAGTTACACATCCATGTTGTGTCTTTGCTTCGGCTTGCCTCGCACCTCTGCAGGACCTGACAGCATCCTTCTTACACATCACTCATATTTTCGTAGTCTCTTTTTCCTTGCCTGTCACTTTTGCGTCCTTTCCTCTCAGCACTCTCCCCTTGACCTCCCTCCTTCCATTTCTTTCTCCTCGTCTTATCAGCAGCATTAAGGCACTTTTATCTGGGCTGTGCCAGGGAGGTATGCTCACCGCACCAGGAATAGTAACCCTCCGGGAATTTACTCCTTTGAAAAGTTTCTTATCACCTCCTCCTCCTTTTCCTTTCTTCTCTCTCTCTCCCGGGTGTATATTTGCTGTATTTCTGTCTCTCCTGCCTGCTTCCAGTCTTTTCTTTTACACCGCCCCTGGTTTTTCTCATCGACACAAGTTCACATTGACACACACGTACACTCCCCCTCCTCCCCGTCTTGTATCGTTCTGTGTCAGGAACACCGTGGCACCGGCTGCGTGGTGAACGTCCAGGCTTGTCATCAACAAACCTGACTGTTTCCAGAACAGCACAACCTTTAATGGCTTGACGTTTTCTGTGTTTTTCAAACTCAAATCTTTGAGATGTGTTATATTTGGATACTACAGACAGATTTCATGGATGACCATCAATATTCATCATAAACAAATACAGACTGGTTCTTTGCGTTGCCTTTATGTTACCAGTGCAGTATTTCTCACAGAATGAGACAGGTTGTATGTGTTGTGTAGGATGATCGCAATTTTTTGGGGGGGGGGTGCTTGAATGCAGAGCGAATAAAAGCATTCACTTGACTTTTTATATAACATAATTTTATAACCTAATTATAGATAGTTGTAACTGAGTTTGAATAAAAGTCAGTGGTAAAAGATGACTATTTGTAATTAAGTCACAAATATTGATACAATTAACATTTCCACTATTAAGAAATTTACTTTTAATAAAAGAATTCACGTTTCCACTTGTAAAATAAATGAATAAAACAAGAATTAACATTCTGCCTCTTAAGAAATGAATTGTAGATGTCTTTGATTAGAATTGCTACTAGTAAAAATTATACTATGGATATGGTGGTTTGGAATTCTAAATGGTCAAAAAGCAATTGTTGATATCTACAATGACTAGAACTACTACTGATTAAATATTAAAAGGGCTGCTTGCTAATTGTTTGACTGGAAAAGCTTTGAAAATACTTATACTGGGTTATTTTGGAGTTATCAAGACCCGATACCCAGACCTTGTCTATGGACGATACATAAGACTATTTCATAGACAGATGTATTAGCACGTGCTGTGACC
>NW_024612401.1:0-3474 GCF_008729295.1 Plectropomus leopardus
CAAAAAACTCTGAACTATCCCTTTGATCTATTAAAAAAAATATAAATTCATGCTAGAAATTCAAATGTCAGAGTGTAAAATCATAGCTGTAACTGCACACTGTGTGCTTGCTTTCCTGCCTGAATGTGAGAGCGATTGCATTTATAATTACATTTATGCTCCACATCGTCATTAATTATTAAGCATTCACCTAGCCTTCTAATCTGAAATGCAGAGGTACTTGCATTTGCACAGTTCATCATTTTTGTGACAAGGTTCAAAAGCCAAAGCAGTATTTACCCTTGCAAAAATAGAGATTCAAAACATTTTTAAAAAGGAGTTTTAATGACCTTACCTGTAGACAGGCCCACAGGTTTGGGCCTCCTGCTCCACAAGACTGGCAAGTTCCCTGCAGCGTGAACAGAATAGAACAGAGAGGAACAAAATCAAATATTATTAATGCACAAATTTGTTAGTTCAGTCAGATACAAGCCAGGATGGGTTTTTTCAGTGTAGATGCTGTACAACAACATAAGGGACTGTACTTCATTTATCAAAGTAGAGGGTGGCTGTGGTGTGACTTCACTTTAAAAAAAAAAAGATAATTATATATGTATATCATGAACCTCCCTTGAGCTACAAATATTCTAAAAAATATTCCTAAGCGTCCTTGAGTGACGAGAGTAAAATGCATGACCCTTCACCATATATCACCATCCCACTGAGCTATTTAACATTGAAAAGATGTTTAATAAATGTATATTATTGACAATACAATACATTGTATTGTCTTTGGATGTTTCGATTTCAGTTATTCAAGGTTAAAAGGTGAAAGATTAGCAGACATCTCGTCTTAGCCTAGATGAAAGAGTTGCAGAATCTGTGTGAATCGGTGTGTATGATAAAAAATACATATAATGTAAACATGGGGTATATGCAGTACTTTTATTTATTTACAGTTTTGAATGTATATTTAATATATAGAATGGTTATTTTAAAATATGGTTTAAAATTGGGCTATATGTAGCCAATAAGTCCTTTTTTCTTTTCTTTTTCTTTTTGTGTGTCACTGTGTGACTTTGTATCACAGTATAAAATGAAAGGGTACAATTTACAAGTGTTGCCATGCAGAGTCGAATGCAAGGAGAACGTAACTGCACAAATATGGACGATATTCTCATGCATCCATTAAAAAAAAAGTATTAATTAATAGAATAGTATTCAATTATTGCCCCATTTTAACAAAAACATTGTGATCAATCACAGCATGTTGTCAGAGAAGTTTTGTTAGTGGTCTGGAGTTACTTTTTACTTGTTATGTGGAAATAGTGCGTGTGGTGGTGGTTTTTAAATACCTTTTTAAGTTGAATGTCCTCCCCCTAAGTCAAATCAAATAACATCTCCCTCCCAAGTGCTTACAAAATTATATGAAGTGCCTCCCCCATTTTGCACCACCGGCTCCCCGCTTATAAATAATGAACAGTCCCTAGCAGAACATATATTCCAGCTCATGTTGTTATTATTACACTGGTATAAGGCTGCTACATCAACCTTAAGGCCAGGACACAGACAGCCAGTGACCTGTACCGAGCATCTTTGACATTGTGCAGAACATTTGCAGTAAATGAATGAAGAAAAAAACAAACAAACCCACCTTAGATTTCTGGAGGAGGTCCTCTTTGGTTACCTCTCCTATGGAGTCCAGGTGAGGACAAATGTCTTGTTCAGCCATAGTTACTCGCTGTCTTCAGAGGGACGTCTGCTGATTTGACAGTAATAACAAAACTAGTGATTCAGATGACAAGCTGCTGCTAAAGCTAGCTTTGTCGTCTCGACGTAAAAACACGATCTGCACTGGTGGAAATCACGCGCGCATCCTCTCTGCGCGTTAACGGAAACATGAGTTAGATATATATGGTACTGATGTGGCCATTTTATCACAATAACCCCCAAACAAAATCTGACAGCTGAAAGGCCTTATGTTTACCAAAGCTCAGAAATCATCTCCGGACTGCAGCGATGACAGCGGCAGCAGCAGTTCTGAGTGACTCGTATTTACCATCAGATGCAGCTGCCACGAGGACAATCGCTATTTTTTATTTTTCTTGTAAACGGTTCATACTGGATGCGGGCAGGCGACTGAATGTATGCTAGCGAGATATCGAGGAACCAAGCCGAGAGACGCGATACCCCGGCCCACCATCCTCAAACAACTCCCACCGCCTCCCATCCGCAGCTCGGCCCGACGCAGGCTGAGGAGGCGGAGGCAGCGCGAGGACGTCAGCCTGCCGGAGCCGGCCCACAGCAACGTGCGATTAAAATTAACACCTCATTTTCATCGATTTTATCTTCTTAGTCAAGCATCTTTGCCATATATGTGAATCTTACCATTATTAAAATACACTGATTTAAATAGATTTTATTCAGTAATGGAGAAACTCGCTGTTTACGGAAGTTACGTAATACTGTACGTCGGTTTAATGGGTCTCCACATCCACGTTGGGAAGGCGAGAACATATATGCCCTATTCATCGATTTATAATAGATCCATGCTATTCATAAGATTGATGAAAATTTTGTGTTTACAAACGGTATCTCACTTGTCTTCAGTCAGAGTAAAATACTTTAAGTAATACTTTGACATTTTTGATAGTAACGTTACGTTGTAAGTCCATCTCCGCCCGCAGCAGACTCTTTAATTCAAAAACAAAGGTGTGAACTCCGTTTATACGGTATTCAAACTTTATTCGACAAAATAACAATACTATAAGCAAATAAAACTACTTGTACTGGTGTCAGATTTAATCCATCCAAATAAATTTAATCCCAATGTTTGGCCAGCAGATGTCACCATTTTGCACTGTTGATTGATTTCAAATCAATTAAGTGTCTTCTAAAGTCGTGTAATTAGACAAAATAAGTATTAGATTGATAACAAATAGGCATTTTTACCCTTTGCTCTTTAGTTTCTCTGATTTTTGTAGTTGTGTGACCGTAATTATGTGGAATTTGAGTAATTCTTCACTGATGGATTATATGGTCCACAGATGCAAAGGGGTGCACAGATGTGATTCCTATTTACCAGGTGAAAATCAATAAAGGGCAGATTATTTTAATGTTTATATTGTGGATAATGCTGAATGGACTAAACGGGTGGGATATGACAACATACTCATGTGCAGTAACTGTGTCAGCATACACAAGGTGCAATTAGAAACCATCTTAATATACTTTATGAACTTTTGTTCACTATTTCCAGAGTAGTTAGTGAAGAGTAAAATATTACATTTATGTGGACACCAACTCATTCAGGTATGGAAATGAAGTAGAAAAACTGACAAAGGAGGACATCAAAACTGAGTTTAACTGTAAATATGTAAACTGGATCAGTGTGCCCGAATGTGCTTTTATCACAGCAGACGTGTTTGTCACAGAAAAGCACTGTTGCTATTAATGTAGTACCAATGGCTCTGTTGTATTTAAATATCCTAGTTA
>NW_024612402.1:0-1432 GCF_008729295.1 Plectropomus leopardus
CACTCTGTGTTTTTCCAGAGGTTTTCTAAGGCTCCTAACATGGGTATTTTGTAGCAAACCGTGGGTGTTTCTTAAGGGGGTTTGGGGCCTCAATTGTGGGTTTTTTGCAGCAACGTGTCAGTGTTTTTCCATTGGTTTTTCAGGCTCTAAACCTGGGTGTTTTCAAGTGACCCATCTTTGTGTTTCCATTGGCTTTGTAGGCTCCAGATGTAGGTGTTTTGTAGTGACCTGTCTGTGTCTGTGTTGTTTATGTTCTAAATATGGGTCTTTTGTAGCAGCCCATCAGTTTTTTCAACGGCTTTGTAGGCTCCGGTGTAGGTGTTTTATAGTGATTTGTTTATGTTTTTCCATCAGTTTTTTTGGCTCCAAATGTATGTGTTTTGTAGTGACCTGTTTGTGTTTGTCAGTCTACTTTTTAGGCTCCAAAACTGTGTGTTTTGTATATACTTATTAGTGTGTTTTATCTGACTTATTTTTCGGCTCCAAACGTGAGGGTTTGCAATCTGTTGGTGTTTTCCAACAACGCTTTAGGCTCTAAACATGGGTGTTTTCTAGTTACATGTTGATGTATTTCCATCTGATTTTCATGCCGCATACCTGGGTGTTGTGTCGTGACTGGTTTGGTGTCTTTTCATCTGATTTTTGGGCTCCAAACACTGTTTTTTATACTGCGACACTGCTGCTTTTCGTGCCTTGATTGTGCCCTTAAAGTGGGTTTCTTAAGCCAAAAAATGACCAAACAAAAACCACAGCATTTTTGAAATGTTAAGATTCAACTACATAATAACATACAAGTATAATGTATACATGGTTTACAGAAGCATACAATGCGAACACTTTCTTCTGGCAGTTTGGTTGGATGTATCTATATAACTGTTGGATAGATTGCTATGAAATTAGTACAGACAGTCATGGTATTGACTGTTAACTATTTGATTCTAACTTGAGTAATCGCTTAACGTCCCATCTAACACTTCAGCTGGCTCATGGTATTCATTCTGTTGCCTGCTCAGTTTCACTTTGCCAAATAGTGACTCTCCATGTCACTCAAGATCCAGTCACTCCCACCTGCCCTGCAGTAACCCTCTTTCCCGCCATTTTCATCACCTGACCCACACCACCAACTTACTCACCTGCTTTCCATTTGCCTAATCAGGCAGCATAAAAACCAGCCCATCTCTCCCTCACTCTTTTCCCACAAAATTGTTTTGTTTCTATCTGGCTTGCCTTTCTAGTCTTTGTTTCCTGTTGCCCTCTGAGTGGTTCAACTCACATTTATTGACAATTTACCTGCCTCACGGGATCAGAATCAGCTTTGCTGACCCAAGGATTTGTGCACATACAAGAACTTAAGACTCTGGTCTTTTGTTGTGCTCAACATACACAGAACAGATAGATGTACAGCAAAAAACAAGGACAACAAAGCTGAAAA
>NW_024612403.1:0-2340 GCF_008729295.1 Plectropomus leopardus
GTCTGTTTACAGGTGTTAAGGAGCACTACTGTTTATGTGGAGAAAAAGAGCTTAAGAAAGCATTTCGTGGCTTCACAGGGAGCTGCACAAAGTCTGAAAAATTCCACTTGAGTCAGCACTCGATGACTACAAGTAATAAAGCCCTGAGCCCACCAGACCTCAGTAGCTCCTCATATCTGGTTTAAAGGGAATGGCTTGAAGCTACATTAGCCACTACTAGCAGAACACTCCTGAATCTCTGACCAAACTCGTGCATTTAAGTTACATTTTGGGTAATGCAGACCAGGCTTTGATAAGAAGAATAATTTCTGGAATTAAAAAAGATATCAAGATACTTTCTTTCTTAAACTGTCCATTGTGAGTCCGGTAACATTGTGGTCTGATATGGAATTGGTGGAGCAATACGTATTGAAAGTAGGGGAAAAGTTATCCATTAGGTTAACATAATTTCACTTGAAAAAGTCAAATGTGTGGTGCATTTGTAAAATCTATATCTAAGATATCTATCTAGGATAAACAGTGCTACCAAATTTAGTTTAATTGAAGAATTATTTAACATTTTTTAAAGAAAAAGTTGAAAAAGTTAAAATGGTATACTTTATTTTTCTATGTCCGTAAATTCCTGAACAATTCCTAGGTTTCATGAAAGATTATCAGGATTCTCACTATCACGGAAAACCTTGACAAGTCATAGAATTAATTCGCATTTTCAAGGCCTGGAAATGTCACGTAATGAGTCAAAAATCATTGAAAATTTGGGGGGGCAAAATGGGATTTTGTTGTGTGTAATGAAAATCTTTTAGTAATCTTGCTTGGATTACCATCTACATAATGTAACATAACTGCTAAATTATTTTCTGAAGCTGTCAACGAAACAAAGCTGTAATCGGTGTCAGTGTGAGACAACATCTTGTTCATCATTAGTACTTCTCTTCATTTTCTCCCCGCGGTCCGTCTCTCCCTCCTTTTAATAGAGTTTTAATCTGATATGTTTGGAAAAACGCCAGGAAAGTAGTGAAAGAAATATTGTCTTAGAACCATTTTTTTATTATGGGTCCATGTAAAAGTAATGAAAAGATTTTGAAATTTTGACCACAAAAATGTGTGGGAACCCTGGATTAAGAAATGAGGCACTTAAGTAAGAGAAAACAGAAACTGGAGTTCCAGTGAATTAAAACAAACCGAGTAGTCAACACTTCAACAAATGCAAAAACATCAAGTTTGCAACAACAAGCGTGATAGGGCGTGTCAAGACAAGTTAGCATTGGCAGGAAACTGTGTTTAATTTCATTTCTTTATCTCTGTGTCTTCCAATGTAAAAGATTTCATCTTGCTGAAGAATATTGTCACACAGGCCCAGGTAGGCCCTCTCTGGAACCATTGCTTTTTTATTTACCTGTAGTAATGCTTTGAAAAGTGCAATAACTGTGTGTGAGTATCTGTATTGTGTTTAAGCTGTGTCTTTAAAAGAGACTTCCTCTTTTATTGAAGCCTTACATTTGTGCTTATGCCATTTATTTTTCTGTTTGCTATGAATGCAGCCATGGATTACAGGGTTTTCATTTTAATGCTCCCCTTTGTAGCAGTGTGCAATTTAAGCCATAATTTGCAAGAAGATGTGACTTGCCAAAACCCAATCACACCCTTCATGTTTTTTTCCTCCAACTTGCTTGATGACATGCTGAGCAAAATATATGTTTGACCTTTTAATTTCTTTTTTTTTCTGGAAAATATAGAACCCAAATAACAAGTAGCTTGTTTTTTCAAAGGGATAAAACATAGCGTGTATCTATCTCAAATGCCCAGACGCTGCTGTGAATAAACACAGCTAGTCAGACATCTCCAGCCATTTCTGTGGTAATGCTTCATTATTCTGAGCTGTGACTTGGTGAGTTGTTGTGAAAAATGGTGAACAGAGCACAATTTGAAAGAATCTCTCACGCACCAGTTTACTAGTGCCACAAAAGCTGTGAATGTGATAACTTGAAAACTGAAGTGCACTTGCTTATGTTATGATTCACTGGCTGGTTACCTTAAAGTTTCTTCAAATACAATTCCTGGACAGCAGCTCTGATTGGGAGGGGTGTGTATGTGTGCGTGGTATTTTTTTGTTTTTGTTTGTCATCATAAGCAACATTGAAGTACAAACGAGATACTCTCCCAAAGACAATTTTTCTTCCTTTGGTGGTATGGACTGCGGTCAAGTGAGCTGTTGTTCATGAGCATATGGTCATGGTCATGGTCAGGGTTCAGCGGGGCAGAAGGTGTAGCTGCATCAACCGATGAGCAGGAATACTCGCCCCCAGATCAGATTGAATTCACAAAAAAAAAAAAAAAAAA
>NW_024612404.1:0-2461 GCF_008729295.1 Plectropomus leopardus
AGTGGGTAGTAGTTTATCAATTTTAATACATGTTTATTATGTATTTATTATACGTGTTTGTTTATTTACTACATTCTCTCTACTCATTTATAAAGATTTGGGCATGATATAAGTGTGGGATTTGTTGCATTGTGTTGACATTACTGGCATAGTTAATTCTTTTACTGATGCTCTGTTCAATTATTCTTACAACACTGCCATCACAGGCTGTTTATACACTCAATTTCCACTTTATGAGGTACACGTGTCCAATTTTAATCCAATCAAATAAAACTGTTCGTTCATAAAGTCAAATATGCCATCTGTGATGTGTCCTTAATGGGTAAAACCAGTGGAACATGTTCACTCCAAAAATCATTCAAAGAATAGTATTATTAAGAAACTGTTGTGCGAAGTGAGATTTTAATATCTCCAACAGGTTAAATTAAATTGATTTCACTGTGACACTATTTTGTTTCACAGAAATGTACTAATTAACTACTGTGAGGGAATTTTAAATTTTTTAAACAAACTTAGTTTCCTAAATACTCCAACTAATATGCAAACATAATGCCACCTTGAGATCTTTTCTTTAAATCAACAAAACAAGGAATGTTTGCATTCAATGTTTCTACAAAACATTCACTTTCATTGCATTTTATTGTTCTCTCTGCAGTATCTGCTACTGGCTGCTAAAGCACGATGAACAGTTCTTTGCTTTTGCTGGGCAGTTCAAAGCACTTGGTTAAGTTAATTGAAAGATGGTCCCTGAGAAAAAAAAACGTTTTTAGTATTTAACATTAATCACCATCTTTCCCTACAGGCTGCAATGTAATCCCTATGGACAATTGTGCATCATCAATATATGCCTACTAAAAGTGCTCGTTTTTGCCACTGACATGCTAACATTGATATTATTAGGGTCTGACAACATTACGGGAAAGACCCTACAAAGAAATGGAATATACTTTTCACTAAAGTGGTCTGTTCAGTGTGTGTAACCAAGTTTCGCTCAAAGCGAAGTGTTGCTGTGAAATAACACAGATTTTGCCACATTGTTGTTGAAAACAGCTAATTGTCCAGCCATGAAATTGAAAATTGTAAATTTTAGATAACACTAAGCTATGCTTTTTGTATTACAACAAAACAAACTCTTCCCAACCCTCCTCTCTCCAACTCTCACTAATGTTTTCATCGTTGTTTTTCCTGCATTAAGTCACCTCTTGCAAGATTTCAGAACAGTCCTTGAGTGAAACTTGATCACAACAACAAATAGACCAATGCACGGTACAGACAAATGGTTAATTTCCCTGTCAGGATCCTTTTTGGATGTTGTCAGACACTTGTAACAATCTCAGACTGAGAAACAAGCACTTGTAGTTGACATACAATGATTCTGGACATAGGATTACATTGTAACCCGTTTTGCCAATGTAACTGCAGCAGTCTCACTTAATACTTGGCCAAATTTAAAACCAACATTTTATCCAAAACATCATCTTTTTAATAGAAACATTTTGTTTGTTGCGATGGTAGGGAGTCTTTGTGATGCAATTTAAAGTAGTCTGACAATGAAGTTATTGAATCAAATATTTCTGACAGAAAATTTTGACAGTTCATTTAAACAGAAATCTACCATACTGAGCAAACATCCTCACTGCTGAGCGATATAATTAACTGCCAGTCACCGATAAAAGCCCTCAGAGCGTATTCATTACCCCGTCAGGACTGACAACAGTATTTCCCAGATACATTTTGAGTCTCATGTTTTTTAAAAATCACCACGGTGGCAATCAGAAGGCAGTTTCCTGGTCTGACTTAATGACATCTCGATATGCCGAGTGGTAACGGGCTTATTTTTTTCGCTCCCCTGTGAGTGCAGCCGTCCTGATCGGCCTCTGTGTGCCTTGGCGTTGGAGGGAGAAAATGAAGTCAAGCCGCAGAGTTGTCAGAAGGATGAGACTGACGAATGACTCGTATCTTCTTTCTCTCCCTCTTCTGTCTCCATTCCTGACTCTCATGCTTCGAGCCTGTCCCTCTCACTCTGTCACTCCTCTCCTTACCTCGTCCTTAACCAGTCAGGGCTCCAACATGATTCAAAAATAATTTCTCTGTGTTTACCCTTCTGACTCACCAGGAGGAACATAAATAATTTTGACGGACTGATTTCTGTCTGTTGTTTTGGAACATGACAGTGGTGGGCAGAGTGGAGGTGTAGGAAACACTGCAGAGAATATTTTGATCTAGCCAAACCATCTTCACAAATTCAAACGCAGTGTTTCAAATACATTTCAATTCACAACCCTAACATTGAGTGGATGTTTCACAGCGTGTGCCATTGTATACAAATCCACCAAGTCGGCACGTGAAGTATGTTAAGCCGGGTCGGCATGTTTGTATATCTGCACTCATGATAAGTAAAATGTCATCACAGTCTTTGAAATAATAGATTTTGAGATTTGCAGCAGGTCTAAAAACATCT
>NW_024612405.1:0-1120 GCF_008729295.1 Plectropomus leopardus
GGTAATTTTACAACTAAAAGACTTCAGAGTAGAGAATGTACACAAGAATAAACTGCAGACATTATGTGCAAGGGAATCCACTTCTGAAATATTCAAGAAAGTGAATATCAACTGTCTGCATCTAGGGAGAAAACTTGCGTTAATCAAGTTCCAGTGTTATCGTCCAAGCCCATGGTTAGTGATAAAAATCATGCCTTTTAGCACTGACAGGCACAGGCAGGCAGAGATAACCCTTTCAACACAGCCCCCATTGAAAAGGCAATGTGTAATGATGACTAACAGTCACTAGATGGCACAAGGCAAACCATAAATGAGGCAGCTTTGAAGTCTTCCAGAGGAAGGAAGTACTCCGCAGTGAATTGCTTCCTGACTCTCAAGCAACTTTGATGTAGTGGGAAAAAAACTACTGAATTACAGCTTGATTTCTATCACGTTTTTAAAATGTCACTACCTTCACATGATCCCAAGAGTTAAGGAGACATAACGTGATACACAAACTAATTTATAATTGATAATGAATCAAATTTACAGGCAGGTAGGTGTTCACTCACAAGGAATTTGCTTTGTTTTATTGGTGCATACATTGTGCATTTAATAAACATGTTGGGAGGAATACAAAATAAGGCAAAGATACTGCAACACTCAGGAATTTAAATATAGAATGGAAAAATGACAATAAAAATGAAAAGATACCTTTAAAACGTAGGCTACTGTAACATATCAAATCTGTGCAAAATAGCTATTTCAGAATAAGCTGTAGCTACAGTTTTATGCAGGATGTACCAAAAGCACCCCTGTTATGATGAATGTCTTAAAAATGAGCTTTAAAATGTCATTGTATTACATATGTATTTTTATTTGGGAATAATTCTGGAGTAAAATAGCTCCAGAGTGATACATTTAGTCATTTATTTTATTTTATTTTATTTATAATACAGCTGCACCTCTGCACAAATCAAATAAAAGTGACTTAATTGATTATTTAGTTAATATGAGCAATAATAATAATAATTATAGTAATAGAACCAGACAATAATGCCGAAAACAGGCCAGACAAGAATTAACGTAGCATTAAACAAGAGATTATGGGCAGAAACATGTTAGAAAAATACAATAACAA
>NW_024612406.1:0-4389 GCF_008729295.1 Plectropomus leopardus
TTTGTTTCTTAGCTGTATGCCTGGCGATGCTGTAATTCTTCCTGTGATACCAACATTTGTTTTTCTGATTCTGTTCGGTTTTGGCTTAGCACCAAGTGTATGCCAGGCGGCAGTCATATCAGTCTGTTCGGGTCCCGTTCTAGTAAGTTTGGGGAAAGACAAATATTTGAGGTAGACTTAGCTGTCTTATTATTGGATGTGATTGGAAAGTCCTCTTTGTACAGTGTATAGTCCACACTTGTTCTGTCTTATTTTCGGCTTGTTAGTCAGCTCTGAAGCACTTTAAACTGCACCAACCTGTATGAAAAGGTGCTCTACAAATCAACTTTTATAAGTGTGTGGTTGTTATAAAGTTCTGCTAAAATGCAGCTGTGCAGTTTCCACATGCTACTCTGATGTTACCATTTAAGACCAATTGACACAACAGCAGCAGCAACTCACTCACTGTGGGTTTTCTTTTATGTGATTTGTGGTATTCTTCAAATTATTTTGATAAAGTGGAAAATTATGAGTTTCAGTAGTCATAAAGGTTCACCATATATATGAAAATGAATCTGAAATCTCAGATCTGACTGTTGAGTTAACATTTGTTTGGAACAGTTGTGATGTTGTTGTTGTTGTTGTTGTTATTGTTATGTGTTGTCAGGATGAGCTGTGGAAGATCCAGGAGAAGCTGGAGTGTTTTTTTGGAGCCTTGGTGGGCTCTAATGTCTACATCACACCACAGGAGTCCCAGGGCCTTCCACCTCACTACGATGATGTTGAGGTACAACACTGAACCTGTGACTGGACTTATCAGCAGGCTGAGCCCCTCCATATCTATAGCACACTCTTTTTCCACAGTTAATTAAATATGTATGACTAAACCCTTTAATAGGGGTGGGGATTGTTAATTATGGCCCGAGCACTGAATGGTGCGAGGACCCTCTTGAAACTAAAGGAATTATTATTATTATTATTATTATTATTATTATTATTATTATTAGTAGTAGTAGTAGTAGTAGTAGTAGTAGTAGTAGTAGTAGTAGTAGTATTTTTCTCTCAAATGAGTTGCAGTTTTAGGGCTTTAACATATTCAAAAAGTCATAAAACATTGCAGACTTATCAGGTCTGGTGAAAGATTTGATATTTTTAATGGTCTCGTGCATGGGTGGGAGGAAATGTATTAGTTGCGCTCCCTACTGATTTTCAACGAAGCAGCCCCCGCAGCATGTTTTACCTAGAGCTGTGAAACTTTGGAGGCCTGTGCAACACCCCAGTACCTATAAAAAAGTCTCCTGGGGCCATACCGTAAAACCAACAGGAAGTCAGCCATTTTGATGTGAAGTTGTAATTTTGGTGTATTTATATATTTATTTTCAGGGGTCATAATTTTTTCGAACTTTCCCTAAAGCTTTCATCAGATTGACTTCAAATGTTATGACTACCTTCATAAGACCTTTGACAGCAAAAGTTATTTAAATCATGAGTTTTCATCACACCGTGTGATCTGAATGAGGCATCTAATTTGCATGCTCTGCCATGAACCAGGAAGTAAACAGGAAATGGTATGCAACTCTGCTGTAAATGGTCCAATATGACCCAAACTTCACATGTGTGATAGGAGTCCTACCCTGATCACATCTACAGTATATTACAATTTTAAGCGATAATGAGAGCGCCACCTATTGGCACTGGAAAAGCAAAGTTTTACACTTAAGACGTCTAGCTCCTAGCAGGTTGACTCGATTGATCTCAAAATGGTCTCAAAAAATCATTAAGACGTTGATGATGCTTGAAAATGAATATTGTGAGTTTTGGTTAAAAGGTGTCACCGTGGTGGGGTGGACAATTTCGATGTTTCGACATGACATCAAAAACTGTTAGTTAGTCAAATCTTTAAAAAATGTAACAAATTTGATAAGAGTCCATGCCTGAAGACATCTGCAGTGCAATTTTGAATCATAGTCATAGCACCACCTATTGGTAGCAGGAAGTTACCTTTTTACTCTTTGATTTTTACCCTGTAGCAGGTTAACTCAATTAACCTCATATTCAATTAAAATACTGTCAAGACCTTCATGATGCACAGAAATTACACTTTTGAGTTTTCATCAAACACTGTTGCCAAAGTTACTCATTAAGTGCCATAAAACTGGAAGCACTTTTTGAGAGGCAAGGCATACACCAAAACTCACCAAACTTGGCACACACATCAGAAGTCCTAAAATGTGATATCTGATATGATTTTTTTTTTTTGCACTGATGTGCCAAAATGGCTCTGTAGCGCCCCTTACAGATTTCAAAGAATCAGCCCCTGTGGTATATATTACCTAGAGCTACAAAACTGGGGAGGCTTTTGTAACACCCCAAGACGTACCAAAAAGCCTCCTGGACCCATACCCTAAACCCAAAAGGAAGTCAGCCATTTTGAATTGAATGTGCAATTTTGACAAATTTTAGACCATTTTCATGGGTCGTAATTTAGCGTTCTCCTACAGATTTCATCCGATTGACTTCAAAATTTAAACATCCTCTCAGAAGGCCCTGGACATCAAAAGTTATTACATTTGTGAGTTTTCGTCACGTGTGGCCGTTGCTGAGCCACACATTTCCATGTCTCGCCATTAACGAGGAAGTACAACTTCACATCTTTGATGACAGTCTTGTCCTGAACACATCTACATGACAACTGTTACTTATAGCGCCCCCTGCTGGCAACATGAAATGTCATAGAAATTACATGCTTTCTTCTTTGATCGACTTCAGATCTGGTGACAAAACCTTTAGGACCTTAATGATGCCTCCCTCTATAGTATAGGTTCTAGTCCTCTGGTTCTAAATCGTCATTTAGAACACGTGAAGCACGGGCTGTTCCAAAAGTTCTCTCTTTCAAGGTAGATAAACAGCAGCTCACAGCATCTCAGGGCTGCAGCACAAGCAGGCGCCCCCCCCTCCTCCGGCAAAAGCCCAAAGAGCCAAAAGCGCCAAAAAAGACCCAAGTCCTTCAACTTCACTGGGGTTATAACTCCTGTGAAAAAAAGGGATGTGGTGCTTGACCGTCAAAGCGGGAAAAATACACTCCTCCCTTCTATCACTTCTACTGTTTTAACTGTCTGGATCTAATTTCTTTCTAAAGTGTTAAAAAGTTCACTACAGGCCTTCAAATCTTCAATATTTGAAACCATGAAGCTCTCCTCTGCTGATCAATACCACACTCTTATGAGAAACCCAAATAATTATTTGGCAGATCATTAACAGTCTGGAGATGTGCGGATGTGTGTCACGTGCTGGTTGTGCAAAAAAGACATAAATTGTCGGTTTGATGTAGAGATCTCCTGATGTCTCCTTGAGTCTTTACAGGAGCTCAGTTTCGGGTAGGCATTTGAATATCTTCTTATCACGAGTTGTCCTCATTATCCACTACAATTGTACTCAATAACTTTCTTGGACAATCAATGTATGCAGACCAGTGATTGGATTTAAATAACGTGACGTGACTCGAGATGTAATGTTACGTTATAGGACCCACGGGATTCGACAGCAGTAGCGTAAGCTCATACATTAGCGATTTTGCGATCCGCATCCCTACTCAGTGATAAAGGATATGATATCGCCATCCTTGAAGCTATGTAGTGGACCAGGGTGGAGCTATGACCTAACCCTTCAGGGCTCAAAAGATGAGCACATGATTGTTTCAGTAACTATCAGTGTCCCATTTAGTTTCATTCATATGCCAGATAAGAGCTCTGTACCACTTTTCTCCTTTCTCAACTGCGCTTTGCATGATCTGTGCAGAGGAACTGCTGAGGCTCCTGCAGTAGGGAGCCACCGCTGGTGAAGACAGTATTACCCAGAGTTCAACAGAGGGCAGAGCCTGTGTGAGATACATGCATTTGGTCCTTGTGCTAATAGGGTGTTCTTTTCTCAGGTATTTATTCTGCAGCTGGAGGGACAGAAACATTGGCGTCTCTACACTCCCACTGTTCCACTGGCAGCAGAGTACAGCTTGGAGTCAGAAGAGAGGATCGGCAGCCCAACCCATTATATCATACTGAAGGTACAGCACCCACACTACACTGTGGATAGAGCTCAACAAACATTTATTACATTTATTATTTATATTTTACATTTTTTTTGACAGGTTCCCGTTCATTTAAAAGATTGAAGACTTTTTAAAGCTTATTTTTATGCTTATTTCTCAGATATCTATTTCTTATTTCTTTCTCAAATTTTGCGTGTAAATTCATTAGTCTGTTGCAGTGAGCACATACACCTGTGCCATGATATTCCATCCACCTGACAGGTGTGGCATATGAAGCTGCTGATTAGTGACATAACGACTGGATACTCGTCTGAATAGGTGTGTGTGTGTGTGTGTGTGTGTGTGTGTGTGTGTGTGTGTGTGTG
>NW_024612407.1:0-2651 GCF_008729295.1 Plectropomus leopardus
TTTTTGTTTTTATTATTGTTGGGACAAACTAGAAAATGGAAAAAAATCCCCAGGGTAAGGGTATGCACAGGGCCACAGCTCAGTCCATGCAGATTTATCTACAGAACTCTTAAAATGGAATAAAAAGGGTTTGGATTAAAAGTTATAAAAATAGAACATTTACAAAAACATATCTACAAAGATAGTTCAGTGGCAGTAATGATTTGCTTGTACATAAAATACATGTACAAAAAAGACATTTCACAGTTTAAAGGCGGAAACATATCAAAATGCAGTCTTTGGGACGGAAACCGTCGCTACACAGTAGTTTCGTGCTTCCACAAGCCAGTCTTTATACTGGCTGTACTCTCTGTGTTCATTAAAGGCACAGCCTGTCCGTTTTCTTTAAGTGTGCCACCGTTTGGAGTGACGAGGTTGAGCCCGTACGACTTGGGCTGGCTTTCTAGTTCTGTGCTGCTGGGCTGCTGTGCAGGACCAGAGTCTTTACTGGAGCTTGACGCTGCAGCAGTCGCCACACTTTCTTCCGTTACCACTGACCCATTTCCCAGGGTGCTGCCGCCTCCTTTATCTGTGTAGCGGGGGCGGCGTGGCAGGCTCGCGCTGTCACTGCTGTCCTGCTGCAGCTGGCTCTGATGGCGCTCTCTGTAGGCCATGTACGCCGCCCGTCGACTGTTGCGTGCTGCTAAGTCGTAATGGTGGTGCCGCCTGTGGGGGGCACTCTGCACGCTGCCTTCGACGCTAGTGGGGACGTCATAGGCGTACTCTCGCAGCACAGTTAGCCGACTCGCCCTGTGCGCTCGCGCTCTGTTTTTGTGATGCCGGCCTGTGTGTCCATTGGTGACAGCAGCTGGATTGTTGATGTTGTTCATGGGGCGGAACTGCACCTCAACTGGCGCTACGTGCATTTTAATTTCATTGTCTAGTGAATGTTCAGTCAGGCTGTTGTCCAAAACAGCTGCACCGTTGGCAGTCACCGGCGCGGAGGCAGATTTACACTGCGCCGCCTCTGCGTGCAGATTGGTCAGCTTGCTGCCGTGGGCGGAGTTGCGCATGCTTGGGGCGCTCTTATTTGTGTAAGAAGAGTCTGCACTGCTGTGGCCGCACTTTGTTGACTCCCCGTCTGCCTTGCTCGCAGAACCTGCTGTGGATGTCATTGCCACACCAGGCTGTGGCAGAAGGACGTCCTCCTGTGCGGAGTAGGCTCGTCTCCCGGAGCAACAAGCCTGGGACCAATAGCGCCTCATATCCTGCCTGTTGACACAGTGATGCGCCACCATGAACGCCCCCAGTGCCAGTGCGGCCACCCCAAACAGGCAGGTGAAGGCTAAATCAAAGGGGTGGTCCTGTGATACAGCCATGGCCCCGAACACCCAGAGGGCTGCGTACAGCCCTAACGCCCCCGCTGCGCCCATCAGCTGAGCAGCGAAGGTGTGCTCATTTTCAAGCGCCGACAGAGGCACAGTGTGGGGAGTGGACACTATGGAAGACGCCACCTCGTGAGGCTGCAGCTGGAGAGCGAGGGGGTGGCAGTGGCTGCTGGGACCATCTGGCCCGGCCTCTGTGTTGGCTGGAGTCAGATGCTGCTGCTCTTCTGTCGGCTCCTTGAGCTCATAACGCCGTTCAGGGTGGCGGCGCAACTGGAGCAGGATGCTGAGGAAGTACATGCAGTCCACGAAGATGATGAATCCCACCGGGCCATAAAAAGCGCCGATACTGGGCTCCCACGCCATCCAGCAACTAGACAAAGAAGCAGCAATCAAACATTTTATTTACAGTGAGATAATAGATGTGACTTTTAAGATTCCTGAAGAGGATTAATCCTGAGATCATCTTTCAGCAATTATTTAAATTATGTGGCACCTCCTGAAAGGAAAACTGCCAACAGTGCTCGTTAAAACAATACCACGCCTCCTCATCTTAATCTGTCACCATCGTTATTGATTTCACAAACTCCTTGAAAAACTTTTGCGCCTCATTTTTAAAATAACTGTCTCATCACATCTAATAACACGGGCTGGATACGTCTTGCTCGCGAGAAATTAATTAAACTCCAAAGACTTCAGAAAGATACGGGTCCAGATTTCTTAATTAGTCAGCCACGTTGCACGATCTAAACAGCTGCTACTGTAGGAGCGGGGTGGAGGAGTTCGCTGTAAACTGGCAGCAGTTGCTTGTTGCTTAGATGCACAGAACAATAATAGGCCTCCATAATCACAACTTCAGGGAATAAACTTTTCCAACCCTCATAAAAATATTCATTATTTACTAAAGTGATGCAGCCTGGCCGGTCGATAACTAAAGCGACTCCTCCTGAGGATAGAATGTAATGTGCCTGGATGCTCCTTTGTTAAATGCTCTTGCTCAGATAAAATGACACCACGTTACCTTGAGAACATATAGAGGGACAGGAGCTTTAATTGCTGTCTTTACAGGGACTACTTACTATGGTGCATTGGTCCGGCTGCCGTAGTTTTTTATGTTTGCTGCTGCAGTGATTCCACAGACAATGATGGGTATCCCTCCGCCAATTAAGTAGAACCTTTTGGAGAGAGCACAGACAGCATTAACACACATTTTTCCATGACTTTGGGGCAAATTTTTAAGACAATATTCTCTCTAACAACCATCTATATTCCTTGCCAGTTCTTTAT
>NW_024612408.1:0-4628 GCF_008729295.1 Plectropomus leopardus
ACATCAATTGTTGTCTTCTGCGTCAAGGTCTTGTGTTTGTTTTTTGACGCTCATTATACCACATTACTTAAGTTCATCCTTTGTTCCCATCATATTTACTATGTCAACTAGAGGTTGCCACCTAACAATAAATGTAAATATGGGTGATATAGATAATAATATTTAAGATGCTACCACAGACAACCTATGTATCCATATTTTGGGTGAGAGCAGGTTGATCTGGAAACATATGTCAAATATTCTTGGTTCTTGTTTTATTCTCTTTGGAGTGACTTATAAGTCAGGACTACAAAGTGAACAATTGAGCAAGTTTAGAAACTGACAGGAAGCTTATGAGACGAAGAGGGGGAGTAAATTGGCCTTTGTCAAGTTGGATCACTTTCGTGATGCATTGAGAGTATTGGTGCTATGTTTTGCACCTTGCAGCAATTTGCACATAGTCCCACTGTAACATTATTATTATAATTGCTATTATTATCATCTATCATCAGATTGTTAAAGTGACAGATCAAGGATCTTATAGAATGCTACCAAGTTAACTGTGGTTGTTTAAATACCTAAAAGACATTTGGAGTCATGCATGTTGGAAATATAGGTAACACTAGATGCTTTGTATATGGATTAGGAGTAATTGAACTGTCATTTTGTGCTCTTGGCAAGCATGTAGACACAAAATTACACACAGTTGAAACCTCCCACAATGAAAAAAAAAACAAAACATTATTGGCATGAGACGCTCATTCCTTCATCACCAAACCAAACACACAAAGAAAACTCCCCGCCTTTTTCACCCAACAATACACAACATCTAAATGTCATCACTGAGGCAGGCCAGGCCTTTATTGGGATTGATGTGAAACGCTGTTCCCACTGTGATACACCATCCGTTGGTGAGGGGAGAGGGGGTTTGCATGGACAGCCCGCTTGCTGTGAGGTCCATCTGTGTGGGAGATGCTGCGGCGCTTGGCCCCTCCGCCTGTGGAGGAGATGGATCTCTTACAGGTGTCTCTGCCAGCATGGACCAATTATGAATCAGATGCACACACGCGCAGCAACATGCACGGATAATACACACACACTTGCACAAAAAAGAAATTCACATCCATAAAGGACGACGATCTTTAGAAACAGTGAAGAACAATATGCTATGTCTGTTTTTATGAAAATTCATATTTTCCCTCTTGAGGATAGGTGATTTTCCAACTTACTCCTAATATTAAAAGTCAGAAGCACCATGTTTTTTGCTTTCTTTTGCTTAAAATTAAATTTATCACAATTTCTTATAAATAGACCCAAAGGGCACTAATCATTTCATCAGGAACCATTTCATTTCATTACATGAATGTGTTTCATAAAACACAGAGGGTTTAGGGTTAATTCAAAATTACGCGAGGTGTCCCATTTAATAATAATGCTCTAAAGATTTGAGAGAGCTAATGAAACACACATGCACACACTTAAAATATGCAAAATTCTAGGGACCCACTTATCAAAGCATAATGCACGCACATTTTTGCTTGTGTAACACTGAATCTCCAACTCATCACATCACTCTGTCACTCTGTCAGTGACCTTCTGCATCTACTTATGACGTTTAAGGTATCCTTCTGCATCAGCTGTTTACGGTCCAGGGTGCTGTTACCTTGATGTCAAGAAATTCACATGGTGGGATGACACTGCACAGTCCTGATGATTACACAACAGCACATGGCAACCAATGCAACCATTACAATGGCTAGGATTAGGCAACAAAGTGACGGACACATGCAAAAGAGGCACATGGTATGGTGTAGTAAAAAAGTACACATCCACACGAGAAGCAAACTAAAAACTCCTGCATGAAAGTCAGTTGTTTGTAGGACCGCTCACTGGTACATTTTGAGCCACAGCATGCAGCTGTTTTCAGAGAAAAAGCTCTAAAACTCATTGTAGACTACCTGCTTAGCAGCAAACAGCAGACAGACACAGTGAGAGACTAGTTGGTGAACATAGTGGAGCACTTAGCAGCTGAAGAGCTAGATATCTCACTCAGTTGAATGAAACTGAAAGCAGAGCTATCAGAGGCTAAATACTGGACTTACTTTTTCTTGGTGGCCAGAAATAAGACTCCAAATGATAACATTGCTTCGTAACTTTAGCCTGATGCGGGTGTGGATGTTGGTACCAAGTATCATGGTATTCCTCCATCCCCTGACAACAATGAGTGCAATAACAGTCCTTTTAGTTGTTAGCAAAATATTTTACTAAAAGCATAACATGTCAACCTGTGAGTAGACAGGACAAATCTAGAGGAAAATTCAGAATCAACAAAGTATAAGATTCATCCTCTAGCGATCATGAATGTTGGCACAAAATGTACCAATCCATCCAAAAGATGATGAGTTAGTTTTGTCTGAACCAACATGGTGGACCAACCAACTGACCTGCCACCACTAGGGCCCATGCAGCTTATACCACTGAGATTGTGTGAAGAAATAATAGCGTTTATACTTTGGCATTTCAAGAACCTAAAGTTAATAAAAAGTTGTCTTAAGCATTTTGCTCAAGAACACTTCAACAGGAGTGTCCGTCCCCTGGTTCAAGTCTAACTCTTTGTTGTGTCTGTCTCTTGTATTTCCTGTCATGTTACTTAAATAATTAAATAAAAACATACATAATTCATCGAAGGTGAGGAGACTCTCCGGATTGGGGAGGTGGTGTTTCCAAATTTACACAACATCCTCCAGTATCTTGACTTGTGGGTTTGGGATTTGATGAGATCACAGTCGTGTATGTCAACACTTGCCCTGAATATGGTGTTTTTTCATAAATGCACCCGACTATAGAAATCTTTCTCTGCAATGACTCTCTGATCTCCAGATTGAGAACACGTGATAAGATCGTGTCCCTTTTTGAATCCACATCAATGTCTTAGAAGACACAACAGTTTCTGAGAAACCAGCAGAGCAAAACATATGTCTACACGTCATCGTAATCGTGGAAAAGATTTTCTTAAATTTAAATGATTGTAAGAGTACCGTTCCATAACAGTATCTATGTCAACATGCAGTAATGATATGGTACACATACGTCCTGACATAGTGAAGTGCCGTTGAAGCAAAGAGAAGCTAAAGCCTTTGCTAATCCTGGGTGGAGTTAACTTGTAGTAAGGTAAATACATTTCTCATGAACAGAAAAAACTGTTAGCCAATCCAGTGCTGTGGTATGTCATGCACATCCAGACACCTGTGATTTGAAGCACTGAAAGCTGACAGGCGTGTGTATCCAGCAATCAGAGCAAATAAACACGAGATTTCTACTGGCAGACTAACCATGAAGATTCTCATACCTATGACTCACTCCTGCAGTGTTGCCTAACATCCATCGCTGTTTGCTTAATCTCATGCCAAGACTTTGACGTTCTACCTGAGTTCTAACTAAGAATAAGTCAGTGAATGGTTCACCATTGTGGCCAAAAGGCTAACTGTTTAGCAGCATTTTATTTGTTGCCAACAGTCCTTACTATCTTTTGTAATGGATATACCAATCATTACATTTATTTTTTAGCAGTGTTGTAATGATATTGTTCGTGTTATGGTGTCATGATAGTCATTTGCTGAGCTGAGCCAGGTCATAGTAATTAAGAATTCAAAGTAAAAAAAAGATTTGCAAAGCTAAAAGTTCCAGAAGACCAAGCAGTACGTTTTTTTGTGCAACTTTACGTCTGTTTCTTCAGCTGCCTGCAGAGGCCTCACTTCAGCCTCAGGCTACATGACAGCTCGTCATTATGACTGACAAGTTTTTAGGTCAGAAACTTGATCCACATCAGTCACTCACAGAGAAAAGCTGCAAATTACTGCAAATTAAAAAGGGAAATCCACTATGTAATGCGCGTCACATATTCTGCTGTGATGAGGTGAAACATTTCTGATATAATTATAAAATGTGAACATACATATGCAACAGACGGTGGTGATGATGTCAGTCTGAGACAAATGCTGGAGCTCCTCTGTAGACGGTGAATAATGGAACAACAGTGTGACAGCACCCAGCGTGATTTCAATGGGATACAGGCACATTTTCTCATTCACAGCTGTACACTCTACGTTTAAATGAAACTCATTTGCATTAAAATCTGACAATGATATTTTTGAGCTCAGATAGTGAGTGATTCAGTGTGAATGGAACAGTTCACCTGATCACATCTTCAATACAACTCTGCTTTGGGAAACAGCAGTCATTTCTAAACACATTAACTTTTAAAATTTTTAAAATCACTTGAAAAGCGCAATGTATGTGCACTTTAATTTTGTTATTTTGTTGATTTAAAGTATTTATTGCTGTCTTTATGAATTGTTCGGAGCACACTTCTTCTGTCGATGAAAGCAGCAAGAGGATCTAATACTATTGATGCAGTTTTGTGTCTCTCTCTGTGGCATTTTTTTTCTCTGTTGCAAAAACAATTGATTATTATTGCTAATACTAATTACCACCCTATTCTCATTTCCAGCTCATCAAATACCACCACTTTGTCAGTTGACCTTTGCATCACACACCAATACATATAGACACCATTTGCAGTGATATGATTCACACCAAGCTACAGCAGATAGCTGTATAAACACATCTAAGGTCCGTAAAGGACAGAT
>NW_024612409.1:0-1972 GCF_008729295.1 Plectropomus leopardus
TTGGTTTTTTTCTGGAATGGGCTGGTGATTTTTGTGCTCTTTCTCTTTTTTGTTTTGTCTGTGATAAACTACGGTTAGGCCTACTACAGTTATTGCAACGTTACATGTTGTCTGTGTGAGATGAGTGTATAGAGAAAGTAGCGCGAGATGAACGACATTAAGACGAACTAAACAATATTATTTGGGGGCCACAATAGTGAGGAGTTGATTTCAATTTTGATTTTCATTTTAGTCAGAATGGGGATTAGAAATAGCAGAACTCACTTATATGTCAGTGAATTGCTGTAGTTGTGTTTTGTGTTTTTCTGTCTTTCCATTATTTTGTCTTTTTGCGTGAGTCAGTGAAAGACAGAGCTGAGACATGCTCGTAACATCCTGATATCTGTGCATATTTTAAAAAAACATCTCCTGTTGCTTCAGTTCCTGACCTCTGTGTTTCCGTCCCCATAATTACCCACACCTGTCCTCGTTACTCACCTGCCCCTCATTTTGACATCTGCCCAAACATTTATGGACTCCCTAGTCTTCCCATTTCCTCTGCCCGATTGTGTTTGTAGCTTTCCAGCAATGCCTTGTGATAGTGTCTGTGGTTTTTGGACATTGCTTGTTTTGATCAGTTTGCTCTGTTTGGACTCTTTGTGTCTCTTCAGTGAAGGTTTTGCATTTTTCAGCTGTGCGTCCTGTTGCTTATCTCTGTGTTTGAGTCTCTGTTCGACAGAACTGTCACACTGTTGCAAGTATGAAGGAGAGAGAGTCACTCTTGCTTGTGCACATTTAAACTAATCTTTAATTATGTGTGAGCATTAATAAAGTCTGATGTCTTGTTTCTCTGTGTCAAGTTGTTGTTGACATCAGTAGTTCAATAAACATTTCACTGATAAGTAATTCGATATGAGTACGTTTCTCATTAGTGAGTGTGTGCTTGTTAAACTCCCTGAGTGTGTCGGGTCAGAGTGTTTGGCCCAGGCTTCTCTGAGTTGTTTCCTGTAGGTCTCCAAAGCTACAGTGGTCAGGACATGCAGGTTACAGACTGCTGTCGTATATATTTTTCGAAACAATGACTCTGCATTAAAGACAGACGGGTTGTAATCCAGAGGAGTTTATCAGTACCTCAAGGCCTTTATTACAGCTCCCATAAAAGAAACCAAACTACTTTAGCTGGTGCTTCAGAGATGTGTTTCTCCCCCTGTATGTCCTTTAAAACTCCTATTAATGACTCTATAATATCAAAAACAAACCATCCTGAATAAACTGTACATTGTATTATATTGGTAGAATAGTTTGTGACACACAGTGGTTGTTGAAGTGATATTGACTCAAATTTTATCCTGCTCTTTATATGGTCAGTGGCTCTGCTAATGGCACACTCAGTCTGAATGTGAAAGGAAGATGGTGCCTTGACATCACAAAATTTGGGTTTCTTATATACAACATCAGGGCCCAGTTGTTAAAATAAATTTATTCTGGATCAAAATGATTTTGAAATCCTGCTTTTGCTATCCATTTATATTTCCAGTTATATAATATTTTTTCAGAGCACCGTAGGACCGGATCACCCTGATACAGAAACAAACCTTTCAAAAATTACCAAATCCAGATAACAGTACTCTAAAGGTATGTATACAATCCAAAGTATGTGCACATCACAGGCTACTGGCCACTGTTGTGGAAAATCCCTTTAGATGACTATCTAAATTAACTCAAGCTTGGATCTAATTGAGCTATTCTTGCAAACTTCTTCAGAAGTGGTCAGGTGTGAAGTCACTTCTGTTAAAGATCACTGGAGATAAGCAAAGTCAGTTACAAAAGGGAGTTTTTTGCAGTCTTCAGCAACAAAACAACAAAGTCGATCCAATCCTGGGATCAGACTGACTAACACTTCCAAAACATAACGCTTATTTTTATACTCTTTCGGGGGCTGCGGGGTGTCTGCACCTTTCTCTGGGGACCATACTCTCATCTCTTGGCTTTG
>NW_024612410.1:0-1839 GCF_008729295.1 Plectropomus leopardus
CAATATTGAACTATATATAAAATATGTTTTTTAGCTGTACCACACTTTCAGATCACTGAGTGAACTGTTGTCACAGATGGAGCAGAAGAACACCTGGCGCAGTGAAACTGAAAAATAATCGTTCATTATACTGGGTCTAACATTTTGCATTCACTCACTCTGCACTCTGCTTCTTCTCTCATCCATCGATCTGATCAGCTCTGGCTAGATCAACTGATCAGTTATCAGCAACTCAAATTGCTGCTGAGGGATAAAAATAACTCATGATGAGTTTCTCCTGTGTTGCCTTCATGGACCCACAAAAACATCAGAATTAAGTGCACAGAATGATAATAAAAAGGGCACACGCTAAAATTTTTTTTTAAAAAACGCCATCAATCGTCAGCCACTACCACAGTTTCTGAGTCTGTGGGAAACACTCCACCTATTTGAAAAACAGCAGATATTTTTTGAGGGGATTGCCAAGCTTATTTCATTTCATATAACATAACAGCATAATTTTTTAATAACATTTTTCATAAAAATCATTCTGCTGCTTTTATTCCCTAAACCAAGGACAGGAGTCTGAACATGAACTTGCAGTTATCAAGGTCCTGCACTTTTTATGCCTGCTATGCCCCCAAACAACTAAAGACTAAACAGTGCATGAATGTAGTGTTTCATTTTCTGAAATAAATATCTCTGGACATAATCCTGGCAGCAATATGTTGCCAAAACAAAAGCAGTTTAGTAACCCACAATATAATTTCTGGGAGAAAGTGTTGTGTCTTTAGGTGCCTTTTTTTTCCTACCCACTGACAGATATTTATTTTACTATCTTATTAGACAAAAAACTGCAGCAAATAGTCATATTTCAAAAGCTTGACCAAGAAATGCTAGTCTTTTTTGCTTCAAAATTCAGTCAAATACATTTTCTCAGGGTGTTGAAGGTTGATGTTTCACTGATTCCCTATAGCAGATTATCTTTGCGTCTTGAAAATAAAACTGATAGCACATCAGATCGTGTTGGTTTGCGCAATGTCAAACTGAAGACCCGTGTTGAAAGCCTGCCTAACCCAATTTAAATTTCGCCATGAGTGTGAGTCTGTGCACCGCTCTGATCTGAGAAGACCACATTACTGTAGCGTTGATTATAACTCCTGTGAAACAGATCAGAAGCTACTGCCTGGTGCTCTTGTAAATTCAGTATGTTTCCTATCTCCATCGATTACACGTTGAGAGTATGTGTCACTGTGCTGCATGTACAAAGTATCCACCACACAGTTTTCATCACAGCGGAAGATAACATCATCCCTGCTACAGGGAGAACATGCAGGTATCAGTGTTTATAGAGATATAGGTTATTTTCAAAGCACCGCAATTCGTCTAAGAGAAATTACAGCCGGATGTTTTTGTTACACCATGTTCTATTCTGCTCAGAGCGAGAAATAGCTTCTTGGCAGACAGTGCATGTGGATTACCTTTTTATCTGTACCAAGGCTCACCACATATTTATGGAGAGAATAGGGTGAAGGAATGAGTCCATTTAAGGATACTGATGAAAATCCACACAGCATACTTTGAGAGCTCTGGGATGTTACCTAAAATCTAACGAATAATAAAACAGAAGCTAGGAAAGAACAAGCTGGGGGATTTTTTCTATAGTACAATAAAGAAAACTATCTCCTTGTATATTAAGACTGCTCTTTGATTATCATTATAAGAGGTCTTGAGCGAGTTTTGCATAGGCCTGAACTATACAGGTTACACAGAGGAAACACTGTAATCCAGCTACAAAACAAAAGAGAAAATCTCTTGATGTACTTCCTTTACACAATAGATGCTTTCTTTTGTGCCTTG
>NW_024612411.1:0-1845 GCF_008729295.1 Plectropomus leopardus
ATAAGGAGAGGGAGCGCTCGGAAGATCTACGTCACGTCGGAGGAGGCGTGTATTACGGGAAGTGAACCGACTCTGTAATCTCTGCATAATACGGTGAGCCCTGAGAAGTTATCCAAGGGGGACACTGGACTGCCCAAGGGTAAATCAATGAAAACACTGCAACGACAGCAACACCTATAGTAGTATATGTTAAATAAATAGGTAAATGCAAGTTTTAACAGTAAAAAATAGCAATGAAAGCCCAATATTTCAATCTAAATCCGCAATAACTGCAGATCTACAGTTAAAAACTGTAATCATGATGTTGTTAAGACTACATTTGAGTAGTCTTAACGACACTAAACAATTTTGAGCTCCTTGTACTTTAGCTGTTTTAAAATTTCCATTGCATAATGTATATTTAATCATTTTACTTTAAAAGTTATTTAGAAAACCAATATTAGCTTATTAGAATATGATAGCCCACGTTTATAATATTGTAGCCTACTTTTTACTAAACCATATTTGCTAGTTACTTTGCAGACTAATATTTTACAGACAAAATATAGAAACCTAAAGTTGTTAAAAAGTGTTCTCAACAAACCACAATATTGAAATAAAGCTTGCGTGTTAATGCATCAGTTATAAAAAATGAAATAAGATAATATAACTCAATAGCTTGTACAATTAACATAAGAATCAGTTTGATTAATTAAAATCTCTTTTCAGTTAAATGGAACTTTTTTATTGTGTCAATGGTTTAAAAAGCCTGCATTTTCCACCAGTGACTACATGAGGCACATTTGACATTAATAAATACCTTAAGAAAAAACTTTCAGCCCGTGTTGTGGTGCAAATGGCACAAACATTAGATTTTAATTATTAAACATTTCACTGACTTTTCACATGAAGGCATATAGGTGTGATTCAGAGATTGAGCAGAATGGGGTTGTCCAGGGAGTGCACCATTTCTGCACCCACACATGATTAGTCACACACTCACACACACATATGCATGCACCCGCCACCCGCCACCACCCATCCTCCAACCACTTCTCTCTCTGTCAAACCACACATGAAACAGCTACGTTTCGAAACCTATTAATTTATTAATATGTATGAAAATTATATAAAATATGAAATTTAAACTGAGTTCAGAAGAAATAGTACATTGTTATTTAAACCCTCTGAAACCTGAGCAATTGGCTTGATTTATTTACAAAAACATTTGAAGAAGGCAATTAGCAAGAAGTGACCCAAAAATTAACAAGAAAGTAGTAAAACGTACAAAAAAATTGCTTGAAAAATACATTTTTTTAGACATTTTTCCCGAGAATTTTTTTCCATATCTTCCATAGCTTTTAAAATAAAGAAATAAATGTTCTCTAAATGTACTAATTTCTTGCAATTTGTGAAACATTTCTTACCAAGTTGCATATTACCATTGTCCTCATGTTTTTGGAAGAAATCACACCAATTTGCTCAGTCTTCAAATGTTAAAATACTTGTGAAAGGTGTCTGAAAGCAGCATAAAAAAAGTGATGTCGCTCCAGGTTTCAAAGGGTTAATCACAAACATTTTGCCATGCTGCAGAAATGCTGATGGACACGAACAATGTTAGTTGGTCACATAATCTCTCAAAGGGCAGGTTGAGCTGGACGGATGTGTGCGGTAAATGGCTTCTGTCTGTATTATGTTGCTAGGGGGAGGTGTTTCGCTCAGCACTAAAGGTAGTTCTATAAAAAAAATAGCCAGAACCACAAGTTACAACAACGAGTTGGTGTATGTGAAAGCTTCAGAAAATCTTAAGTTTCTCAGCGTGTTTAAAATGTTCAGCATACTCAAAGGTTTTGATGCTCAGACCAC
>NW_024612412.1:0-1056 GCF_008729295.1 Plectropomus leopardus
TTCACCGTACCAATACATTTTGTACAAGTTCATTCTAACAGGTGCATCGTTTTTTATTATTTATTATTTTGCAAACTAAATCCAACCAAACCAAAACTTTCCAGGCCACCATACAAAGCGTGAACATACAGTAACCAAATCAACCAAACTTCTCTTAGACTGTAGTCACTATGTCTTATTAAAAATAATTTGCACTGCCACTAACATTTTTTTAAATTAATTATTAATTTGATGATCATTGTCTTAGATAACAAATTATTTGTTTGGTCTGTGTAGTGTTTGAAAAAAGTGACAAGCCTTAGGCCATGTCATCAAATTGGTTGTATTTTCAACCAGTTGTCCAAAACCCAAAGGTATGCAGTTAACAATTACACTTGTTTCCAAGTGGGCAATAGGCAATACTTAACATCTGCAAAAAGGAGGAATCTATCATCAAAATAGTATTAGTAATAGTAATATTAATTTTCTGTGTATGACCTCTAAAGAAAAAAAAGATTGTTTTATGACTTAAGGTTTTCTGTAAGGAGTCTACTCTCCGAAGTTCCTCTGCTGTTTGTGTGTGTATGTGAATGCAGAAGCAGCCCTCTCTGTCTGATATATTAATTAGTGGCTATAACAGTCTGTCCTGCCTGGAGATGACGGTGGATGGCTTATAAAACAGTAACACAGTGATCAAAGGCTTTGCACACATTAGCATTCTGGCTAATCATGTTTGGACTTGAATAGTGGCTCGCTATTCATTTTCCATTACAAAAGTGTCACTTAAAGGACAAGTACAGTGGTGAATCAAAGACATAAGTGTTAAAATAGACTTACAAACCACTTCTCACTTTAAGTTAGGGCGATGATGTGCCAAAATTGTTTATAGCAAGCACCTTTATTTATTTACTTTTTAATGAAACTAAAAGACGTAATCTCTTTTATTTTTCAGCTGCAGTATATCATCAGAGATTTAGGTCATGTGCCAGAACTAAGATGTATGTGACACTTGGCCATTCAACAATATACAAATAGATTAATATAAATATGTAATAATGATGATATCACAGATAGGAA
>NW_024612413.1:0-1918 GCF_008729295.1 Plectropomus leopardus
AAACAGGAAACTTCATATACCAAGTGTCACGTTTGTGCTTTATATGTTTTAAGTATTTTCAATATAATGTTCATAAAAATGCCTGTGTGGCTGCCTCTAGCTCATTAGTTGTCCAGTAATCCTGGATGTTGTTTGCTTTCATTGGCTAACCTGCCATTCAATAGCCACAGAGTGAGTGAGTGACCAATAGGGCAACCAAAGAATGACCGTCTCACATAGCCTCTGTGAGTGAATGAACTCATCTTGCAACTGGTGGCCCCCGGCAACAGCCCTGGTTTATTATAAGTGTTTAGTAACACATACACTTGATATTCTTGATATTTTAACATTTGACCTCCTACCCCACTTTGATCAGGTATCTCAACACTCAGTTCATCAAGAAGAACAAACTAACAGAAGCAGACCTACAGTACGGCTACGGGGGAGTGGACATGAACGAGCCGCTCATGGAGATCGGAGAGGTATGACTGATTTTTATTGCTCTGGCATTAAACATTTCCTGCACATTGACACATCTGCGCCCTCTGGGGTTGTTAAACATAAAGAGAGCTCATGCACAGATTGATGGAGCGATTATTGGGAATCGGTGGGAATCAAGTACCCGGACAAAATTTCATCTTACACCGGCCAGATAAAATTACCCAAGCCAAGATTTGTCTGTATTATTGTTGTATAATATTTTTTCTCTGTTGTTGCAGTTGGCGCTAGATATGTGGAGAAGGCTAATGATCGAGCCCCTTCAGGCTGTCCTCATCCGGATGTTGCTTAATGAAATCAAAAAGTATGTTTTTCCCACAAGCTTAGCCTCAAGAAACAATTTTTGAAAATCTGAAATTCTTGAATAGCTGTGATATAGATTTCTGTCCTTCTGCAATGTTACCACTGAGAGGAATAGTGTATTTAGTGCTGGTAATCTAATTGTACACTCATTTGTGTTTAACTGTTACAATTACAGTGCCTGAGTTCTAGCCTTTGACAGTGTTAATGTAGTCTAATTGGGCTGCAGTATTTAACCTACACTTAACACTGTTCACACTATGCTGATGATTTCAGTGCTCAGCTAAAAGAAACAAAAAAAACAATGCAAACATCATGGCTTACGCTAGCTTCGTCATGTCTTACAGCGATCGTTGTGGCGAGAACCCCAACCAGAAGGTAATCCACGGGGTCATCAACTCCTTTGTTCATGTTGAACAGTACAAGAAGAAGTTTCCACTAAAGGTGAGCCAACACATACTGACCCCGAGCATTACAATTCCTTGCATTTTTTTTTTTTTTATATCTGATTGTTAAATTACAGATTTTTTGTTGCAGTACTTGAAATTACAGTTCATCCCAATATCAAAAACACATATTTTTCTCTTATCTGTAGTGCTGTTTATTAATCTAGATACTTGTGGTGTGACTGCCAAAAACATGTTTGAAAAACTCAACAGATATGCCTCTGGAAATTTCGACCCAGCTCCTCAAGATAATCCACAGATCTCGAACAGTTTTATATAGGAACTATTTTCTGTTGACATAACTACACCCACCAGCCGTATCACAACACAGAAAGAAGCATTGCAGAGAAGGCAGACATCTCTACAACCATTATTTCCAACACTCTGCAACCCACACCATGTGTATGTCCGTGTATACTATATTCTGTGCTAATCTTCTGTCTGTGTTGCAGTTTTATCAGGAAATCTTCGAAGGGCCATTTCTGACAAAAACGGGAGAGTATTACAAACAGGAAGCCTCCAATCTACTGCAAGAATCCAACTGCTCACAGTATATGGAGAAGGTAGGTTAGATTGAGCCATAATGCAAGTGTGTGAGTGTTGTGTGTGTTTAAGCTGCCATGTGAGCCTGTGTGCTGCTTTTGTGGCACAGAGGATATGTATTCTCTATTAACCCACTTGCTTTTGTGTTATTT
>NW_024612414.1:0-4012 GCF_008729295.1 Plectropomus leopardus
GAGTTGATGTCAGTTTTTGCCAGGCCCGTCTCTTCTGTCCAGAAAGCTGAGTCCAGCTCTCTTATGTAACTTTACGATGCTCTGTAGGTTTGAACTGCACAGTTCATTAACACAGGAACCATATGCCAATGCCAGATTTAGCACGTATCCCATTACACATTATAATATTATATGAGGAGTGTGGCGCACGCACACAAACACAGCCTCACTCTGAGCTTTCTCACACTGTTCTGTCTCTGTAAAAAACAGTTTTAACGCAGGCTTCTGTTCTGTTAGTTTAAAAAGAATAACACACACACACCTCTACTTTCTGTCACCTTAAACACACACAGAAACGAGGTTCCCACATGCTTAGCTTTTTCCACTGCAGCAGCAGTTTAATCACCCTGTCACCACCACTTGCACTCTTTCTTCCTCCCTTTTTCTCCCAGGACACGACTTTTCTCCACACGTCTCAATTTCATGCTCCCATTTGGATAATTACATTAGAATTATGTTATGCAACGTGTATTTCTTCACGTCTCTCCATGTGTATTTATGTATTCTAAAGTATATGACCTTAGTATCATATAATTTGGTTCATGTGACCTTAAAAGTGGTACGGGCTGAAATACCAACAGTGTGTTTTTATGTGAAATACCATCCTGCCAGACTGCCAGAACCCCATCGGGGTAGACCAGAGCAGGCAGCGGGGCACTTGCTCACTCCTCCCCTTGAAAAAACAAACTCTTTTACCATGAAACACCTGTTGCCACCCCCTCCTCCACACACATCCCCTCCTGTCCCATCCCATCTTTGAGTCTTTTTTTCTCCCTCACCTACTTACATTCACTTTTCTTCCCTCTGGATGTTTCCTGTTTTCCTACATCAGCCCTCTCTCATAAAGCTGTATCTCCCTTGATGTTTTTGTGTATCGTGTTGCACACAGTGTGCACCTCTCAGGTGACGGGCCATGTGACAGAAACAGCACAGTATCGGGCCATTCGCCCTTCTGACATCACTTTGTTTCCCTAGACTGTGTATTAGATTGCTGTCTTCATATCACTTCAGTACATCTCGTTACAGTTGATCCTCCAGGGCTGCCTGTTACACAAAGTCTGGGGTCAAATCACACTCGGCTCATCTAATTCACAAAATATCAAGGGTAGAAAACAACTCAGTACATTTACTCAGTTACTGAAGTGCTTTTACTTTTCTAAAGCATTTTGATTTTCTTCTATTCTCCAATAATATTCAGAAGAAAAGAGTCATATTGTGAAATATTATGCATTGATGTTGATCAAATTACCTAACAGAAGATAAGGTAGCTCCAAGACACTTGACACACAACAATATTAAAATGCTTACTCATTAATGCATCACTTATAATAATGAGCTATAACAGATTTAGTGACATAACACTTACTGAGGGTATTCTGCACGATGGGTGCTTTTATTTTTGCAAAATTAGGCACATTAGTAAACAAGCTTTGATGGAAAGATCTGATGTTGATTTTACTTTCACATCTGTCCATTAGATGCAAGCGATCTAATCACAAGCAAAAAATACTGGCACCATACATTTTCACAAATCACTGATATATTGCATATGTTATTTTGAAGCAGAGAAGTTGAAACTTTACATTTCAACAACATTTAGTCATGTCTGGGCTTAAAATAAGTCGTTTGGAGGGCACATTCCCCACTGGAAAAGCAGTGATGTCTTAGTAAAATAGAATAATTTTTGTTTTTCATGCCACTATCCCCACTGAAAAAGTAAAGAAAAAAACAGTGGGGATATCCTCACTTCCTGCCCTTGTGTGTTTCCCGTTTCTGTGATTGTCTGCCTCGCCCTGATGTGTTTCACCTGTGTCCAATTAGCCCCGCCCCCCTGGGTATTTAGTCTGTGCTTGCTGCTCCCTGTGCCGCTTTGTCTTTGTGCCATGTGTCGAGCTGCATTCTTCCTAGTCTGAGTGTACCTGGTTTTTTTTAGATCCTTGCTTGTGTTTTTTGACCTCTTCTTTTACCTAGCCCTCTTTGGGTTGTTTGCCTGTCTGACTGCCTGTGTACCGAACCCTTTTAGTGAAGTTAAGACTTTAATATCCAACTGAACCGTCTCCTGAGTCGTGCACTTGAGTCCAACATGAACCAGTCTTGTCACCCACGTTTGTCGGCTAAAAAACACAGCAATGACTCACTAAAAAACAAAAGCCATTCCCTCCACCTCCAGAAGTCTAGCTTATGCACCACATCACTCTAGAAACTTTGATATTGTGCACGTGGAATGTGGAAATAGCATTATGGTTTTGCAGAAACTTTGTGGCCAACATTTTCTTCTGGCAACCGGACTGATGTAAAGCTCAGTTCAATAACACTCTTATGTCTGTTTGTCAAATATGAAGCTGGAGACCATAAAGGCGAATCATACAACCCTCTCCCCAAGATCTTTTCTCAGCAAAAAAAATGTTGAACTTATCCTTTAAGAACAACCTTGCAAACTTTCTGAAAGAAATTACACACATTTTCTCAGTGTCTCAGAGGTTTAAATGCTTGGGAAAGGCACAAGAAAACTGATGAAAACTGATCCTGGTTTCAAAGGGTTAAGTAAAGGAGCTAAATACTTCTACCAACAGTGAACACTATGATAACTTGTAAGAACAGTATTGTGGTAAAACTATGATACACTTCCTAATTGAATTAGGAGCAAATTCGCCCTTACTGTGACTCAGTCTCTGGTTTGAATCTAAGCGTGGACAGAGGTTATTCACATGTCCCAGGATAGACTGGCCTGTGTGAAAGAAGGTATAATTGTCTGAGTTAAAACAACGTAGACGGAATAAAAATAACCATAAAACTTTCACAGACTGGCACTCTTACAGTGAATGATATTCCTGTCCAGTTTCCTTCATCACACAAGATTAGTTTTACATCTCGGATTTCATCTCATTCGGCATCACAGGAGAAGTTGAAAAAAAAAAGAAGCAGTCACAGGACTTTTAGAACTGCCCCTGTACCATGACCAGCACAGGATTAAAATAGATGAGCCGTGACTTTGTCTCCTCGGTCACACCATTAGAGCCATGACTGACAGCTTCCGGAGGTGGTTTCCTTTTTTAAATTGAGAGTCATGAGTCTAATGTCAGACAGGTATCTGCAGAACAAAGATGGATGGTGGTTGTAGAAGAGGACAGATCCACCAGTGTAATTTCTTTAAAGCTAGTAGACTCAACAAAGGAAAACACCAATTGAACACAACTCAGATCAAGACCTTTACAAAGATTAAAGACTGAACTAACATGTGTCTGACTTGATTCAGAAGAAGTTTACTTTGTAAGGTTACGTGTGATTAAAGGAAAATTGGGGGTTTTTATGTATATGTATCCGCTTTTTTGATGAGAGTGAGAAAAAAAAAAAGTTCAATATCACTCTTGTATTTGTTAAATATGAAGCTGGAGAACAAACAGGAGAGTCATACACTCACATAAAGCTCACACTCATCAAGTGTTTTCCAAAAAATGTTGAACTGTTCCCTTGGGAACCACCTTGAAAATGATATTATTTTCAGAATCACCATCATTAGTGTTTTAAAGGCTCTTCTTTCCTGTGAGGGTTAGTCAGGACTGAAATCATCTCAGTGAATCACTAATTTTGCGATAGTTGCCAAAGACTAGAGAAAGATTTAGTCGATGGGAGGAACAGGAAAGATGAACAGCTGGGGATGTTTACTTTGTCTGTAAGTCATATTCATCTGTCTCACCCTTGTTAGGAGTGTTCATGTTGGAGCAACTGATGAGTGAGAATTGTTTGGCAAGGGACTGTTAAACACCTAACATTTGTCACGGGGAAAAAGAGGGATATCCACATATTTATTGTACAAGTTATTTAATTCTTTTACCTCCTGAAAGAAAAATCGTTTCTTATCTTCTGATTTAGAATCAAGATTCAAATATATATACCTTTCATATACACAATTGTACACAGTGCAGCACAGGGAATTTTTATTATCTAGAGTTTTTGGACTGTGCATGATGTA
>NW_024612415.1:0-3269 GCF_008729295.1 Plectropomus leopardus
AAATAAAACATAAATAAAAAATAATGTATATAAAATTCTTAATCATAAGCTTTGCTGAATAAGGAGGCCTGAAGTTCATGGTTAAAGAGTTTTGTTGTAATAAACCAAAATACCCCAGACCACCGTCCACTCTGATCCACTCTGACTTCTTTTCCCACTCACGCAGGAACACTGGATTTCCCCCCAAAATGCAACAAACATCAAGCCCATGCACCCCACCTCCGTCCACGGAGTGGAGGACATGATCCGTCTGGGCGACCTCAACGAAGCTGGCATCCTACGAAACCTGTTCATCCGCTACAATGAACGCGTCATCTATGTTAGTAACACCCCCTGCAGCTCTTATCCACAAAGAGAACACAAAAGTTTACAGTCATCTGCAGTGTAACAGAGACAGAGAGAGCTTTTGTCTCACTTTACATGGCAGGAGGAACGTGGGATTTGGCTACAACCCAGTGACGTTCTTACTCAGGTTAAGCTGTTTATCTGAGATACTCTGCAGTTGAGTTTACATGTTGCTATAAATAAAGCAATAAACAGAAGTACCAGGTTTACTTATGAAGGGGATAGAAACAGGGATTGAGATGTGCTCTTGTAAACAGGAGGGCGTATTAGGGCCATTGTCGGTTAACAAACAAACAAATAAATAATCGAAGCTGGAGGGGTAACATTCCAAGAAAAAAACTCAGTGTATATCCATGATTAAAACTGTAAATTTAACATAAAAAACTTGCATATTCTCTCATATTAAAGTGGTAAATTTAAGAGAAAAAACATAAATTCACTGCCAGTTTCAGTTCTCATTTATAGACTGATTGACCTAGTATTTTCAGTTTTTAACTGTGTACATAAACTGGGTGAAGCACAGGACTTTGCCCGTTGCTTGAGCGTCCAATCAAGATTATGGTTCAAAAGTAGTTTCAAAATCAAAGTTGTGTCAGCGTTCGTAACAACTTAAGTGCTCCATATTTTAATTTTTTTTTTACAATGGCCTGAATATGCTGTTGCATGTAAGTGTCACTTGCATATAATTAGAGTTACAAAAATTGCTATATTTTAATTAATATTAATAATATTACTACACTTAATTTTTATTCAGCACCTTTCAAAACAAAGTGCTTTACAGTAAAACAGTACACATTTAAAACACAAGTAGAATGAACAAACTAAAATGTCGCCAAAGTTAAAGATAAATACAAGAAGGCAAAAACTGAAATAAAGATAATAAACAAGAATTCAAATCAATAATATATCAATAGTAAAGACAGCTCAGATAAAATTGGGATATTCTCTCCAATTCTTTACATTTTTAGGAGAGACTCAAATGCAAACACAGTGACTCAGACAGACAAGAGTGTCTTTATCTGTTGTGAATGTTTTTATTTAAAGTTAAAAGCAACAGCTAACTACTTACTTTTTTAAATACATAGATTAACCCAAAACCTGGCTACTTTGGTTACCATGGTTCAGGAAGTAAAATCTCTGTGCCATAAACAGCTTCTTCTCACCCAAACTGAGCTGATCCTGGTCACACCTTTGTAGGCGGTATCGTTTGTAGTTGCCGCTAAACAGTTCAGTTGACTAAAGGGGGGTAAGCTCCTAAAAACTCGTATGTTGGTGTGTATTCCTTTTGACTGTGAGTCCACGTTAGTTCTGTAATAGTTTTTGGTTGTTTTGCTCTCTCTCTCCATGTAGACAAATTGTGGTGGAAGGGTAAGTATGAAATTGAAATAGATTTTTTTGTTGCCACATCTTCCTAACGTTTGTTTTTCTGAGGTTTGTTCTATCTAACTAATAGCTGTGGGTGGTGAGAGCAGCCATGGATGTCATTTTATTTTAATTTTCTCCCATTATCACAAGATTGCGACTGAGGCAAGTTCATTGTGAAGCACACTTTGTGCACAAAGGCGCTTTACACGAGTGAAATCAAGAATTAAAAAAAATGCATCTGAAAAAGAAATGAACTGTTTTAAAGAAAAGTTAAATGATCACATTCAAAGCTGCTCAAAGCAGAGAGCAACAAGTTTTAAAGGTTGTTTTTTTGTAGCTGTGTGGTGCAAAGAGACAAAAAAATGTGTGTCGTTTCATCTCCAGGATCCAGATGACATAAGACGCATAGATGGTTAAGAGTACGGTAACAGACAGTCAGAGATTCATTTTTTGTCTTAAACCACTGAAAGACTGAAGGAGAGTTAGATGAGACGACTGATAAAACTCTTATGAAGACTTAATTTTAAGAAATGATTTTAATTTTAACCAGGGTAATATTGCAGTTTTATTCATGGCTTCTCTTGGTTTCCGTATGTTTTCTTGCTTTTTTAATGACTGCTTTTAACGTCTTTTTTTTATCCAGCTTATTCTGTAGATGTTAAAACACATTTAAATGATTAGATCCATGATATAAATCTTCACAATGATTCTAGAAACTTTAAACGTGCTGCAAGAATTAAACTTTCATGTGATTAATTTAGTTAATTCTGTCAACGCAATACATTTTTCAGTCACTCAGATTAGGACAACAATCAAATTAGAGTCAAATAAGCTGTAATTGTCAATGAATCAAAGAAAAAAATGATAGGAGGAAATCAAGTATGATCATATCTGAAACTATCTTAATGATCTGAAAACTGAACAACAGTGGTTCATATAAGTAGAGAATATTCTGTTTCTAACATGCATTAAAGCATTTTTTTTTTTTAAACATCCGCTGTTCTGTTTTTTGGGTTCCTGCAGACGTATACTGGCTCAATCCTGGTTGCAGTCAATCCATACCAGCTGCTTCCCATCTACACTGCAGACCAGATACGCCTCTACACCAACAAGAAGATTGGCGAGATGCCGCCGCACATATTCGCCATAGCAGACAACTGTTACTTCAACATGCAGCGGAACAACAAGGACCAGTGCTGCATCATCAGGTGCGAGCTGAACGTGCGGTTAACATCCGCTCAAAGTAATGAACATATGACATTCATAAACCACATAAAAAACAAGACACACACAACCTCTCAGCTTTAAAAGGTTGTAAACTACTGATGTAGAGCACTGACAGTTAAATAATTAGAAATGCTGTATTATTATTGCACGACCACAACTTAAATCGATAAAACATATGTTTAATGTATACTTCTTATAAGCTTATTTGCTTTCTTGCTGAGAATTAGATGAGAGGATCAATACCACTGTCATGTCTGTAGGCTATATATGACCTGCATTAGAAAGACAGAGCGTGTCTGTGTGTTTTTTCGAGTGTGTAACGGTCCTGTCTT
>NW_024612416.1:0-4562 GCF_008729295.1 Plectropomus leopardus
TCCTCATGGAAAAAGTCTGTCTGCTGGCAAGGTAAAGTGGTGAAAATATTACACTGACTATGTTAAAGTATCCTCATATCACCCCACTTCAAAAAATCCAAACAACTGCTGAGTGGGCGTTTCTATTTGAAAAACCTGGAAAAGAACAGAGATTGACCTGTCCTTCTGTATGCAATTCATGAGCAGACCAGGAAAAGACAAAACAAGTTGCAGTGCATTCTGGTATCCTCTCTTTCTAAGATTTCTCCCTGTATGTCTGCAGACACTAAAAGTTACCAATTAAGTTTCACATAAGCATGTTTTTTTCCAATGTAGCAGCACTGTTAATATGTCTTTCTGATGTTACACTTTCTAGATTTGGCCAGTCATCTACAGCAATAATAATGCATCAAAAGCAGTACTAAAATAAACAGAGAAAGGTAGATTGCTGCTGGCTGCCAACCATCAGCCAGTAGCTGTTAACAGTGTTAAGGGTGGATTTTGTCTTTTACTGTGAAGAGCCGCTACACCCCCAGAAGGTTCAAAAGTAAAAATCTTGCTTCCCTGATCCGCCCACATCTATATCTACTCTGAGCACCAATCTGACCTACACACACCTACACTGTACCTACACAGAAAGCACATTGACACCTACTGTGCAGCATTAGTGCAACAAAAAGCAGAGAGCGCATTTGGACATAGAGGTAAGAAGCAAAAATCGAATAAAGCGGAGTGAAGTGAGAGGGAGAGCAGAGGGCTTGTTAAATGAGGCTTTTCTGCAGAACTGGGTGAGTCAACGAGGGAACAAAACGGAAATGTAATTATTACCACTGTCTCTCACACACTCCCAAAGGACCTGCAGGCAGCAAGGGTAGCGTGCACACGCCTGCACATTTGTACACATTTTCGCACATTGATGAGGATAAGTAGGGATTAAAGGAATATGGAGCAAAATTAGAGAAATGCCCTCTCTCAGCTGCACTCTGGATATTTGCACCAGGTCAATGAACAATAGGGTTTCTGAAACAAACAGGAGGGTGGCTTCCTCAGCACCAACGGACAGAGAGGAGCTGTGTGTCAGCAGGAATGAGAGGCGGAGGACGGGGTTAGTGGACTACGCCTGTCCTTTTAGAGACAGAACTTGTTTTGTCTCCTTCAGCACCTCCCCTCCCATCTCCATTTCACCCTAACTGACAGAAACACACAATCTCACAACTTGTGTTTTCTGGAAACTGCACAAATAATCTGTGTCTCTATGTGACTCATTACTGCATTTAGCCATCTTGGCGTTGTCGCCAGATTGTGTGTTTGTCTGTCTCTATTAGACTGGTTGGAGTTCATGCGTGGGTCCATGTAAGGGTTTAAAGGACAGCTGCTTCCCCTGGCAGACATGTCACTTCCTGTTGAACTCGAGCCACTGGTTAACTCCTCACTGTGTAGAATGTGTGTGTGCACTGCATGTCTTGCACTCATCATTTTTGCACTCACTCAGTCGAACTTTCCCTCTTGACTTAAAGGCACCGTGTTGCGTTGTCAAATCTAGGCATTCAGTCAGTCCATGTGTTTAGCTACATTATAAATAGTAGTAGCTTCGCTGCGATTGAAGACTGATTTAGCTTCCATGGTCAATCATTTTGTTCACATTCATCATCCCTGACACTTAACTGACATCTAATGTTGACACTGGGGCTTGGTGAAAATAATGTTGCAACATTTCTAGGATTTAACGCTTACAAGTTATATATATCGGTATTTTAAAATATCTTAACTACTGCAACCTACTAAACAGACTAACAGATTTATTAAATGAACTAATGTTACAATAAAATTGAATAAAGTAGCTACTGTCATCATAAAGTTAAACAAAGTACTGTTATAATAAAGCTCAATAAAGTATTAGTATAATGAAATGTTTCAAAGCAGGCCACTCGTGCTTCGATTTTGAAGCATCCAGCTTGTGTCAGGCCAGAGGTGTTGATGTTTTTGCTTTTAACTTCCAGTCAACTGTTAAAAAAACTGTTACCACAGCACCTTTTAATGTGAAAACATTTTCACTGTGAGCTGGAAACAAACAACTCTCCATTATTTATAGCATTTACAAGTTGCACTGGTGATCCATGGTTGCAAAATGCAGCTAAATAGTAGCAATCTGGAGCTCTACAAAAACAAAAACACACACCATGAGCACCTTCAGCAGCTTTGTTCAGCCCATCCCCCAAAACTGGTGGATGAGCAGAGAGCTTCAACAAGTAGAGCTGGTTGAAAGAAGCAAGAAATACAATCAGATAGCCAGTGGGTGTGTTTTTATGATTGACATTTTGGGTAGAAATAAGAAAAATTGCTTGCTATAAATGATAAATGTCTGTTGGGTGTAGTGAATGATGATGGTACACAAATTTATCAAATCACTTGATAAATTATCACTCTATTTTTCATTTGACATTCATTATTACCCCTCCATTTTATTCATATATACATACATTTGATCCCCCCTTTTTCCAGTTCATTTACATTTTTGCCCCTCTTTTTTAATGAGTACAAATTTACTCCTCTATTTTTCATTTAACACACACTTTTAACCTTCTATTTTTCAACTCATACATTTTTGCTTCTATATTTTTTTAGATTTCACATATATCTTTGCCCCTATGTTTTTTCAAATCACATACATTTCATCACCATCACTTCTGTTATTAATTCGGAAGCATTTTCATCACTTCCTTTTTTTCTTTTGTCCACCTTTTAGGTGACTTTCTTTGAATGATATATGGCAATTTTGTTTTGTGACTGATGAATGTGAGATAGTATGATGCCAGTCATATCATGACTGTTCAAAAGCAAATCAAAGCTTTAAATGAATCTCATCCTTTGATAACTTGATCACTCCATCTTTCATTTCACCACAATGTTTATCACTCTGTTCTGTTTTTCAATTTATATGCATTTTTGTCACCTACATTTTATAAATTACATTTTTGTTACTTCCCCAGTCATAAGGATGACTCAAATGGTTCTGATGAATCTTTTCGATTTCTGGTGCAGAGGGCTGGGAACTAGGCATTCTTGTTGACAGCTTCACCTTGTTTAAGGGCAAATACAGTAAGTTACAAAGACAAGTTACATAACTTACTTATAATTAATAACTTAGTCTTTGTGCTCAACAGGTGTAAATATAGATAACACTGTGAAACAGCTAAATTAGTCCCAGTGTGTGAACACTATGCATGCACAAGGACATAAACACAGTAATAAAAGGATGACACTTATGTCTGTGCAATGATACATCTCCTTCCAGCCATCCACTGCACCTCTTCTCTGCTAAATTCTCTTCACCAATGTAATACAATTCTGCTTGGCAGGCTGTCTGCAAGGCGTCTACAGCAGCTAATGTAATCCATGATACAATCTGGCCTGAGTGGGCTGGTAGTGCTGGTGCAGCAGTTCTATACACACGCCTGCACACACACACACACACACAGGCAAGGAAACACATGCAAATGATAACATGCATGTTGTGTCCACACCAGGAGTTATGTACCACAGGGGGCCAAGAGGCTGCACCATCGCAGGTGATAATGGTGGTTTCCCATCCCTGGTGTATACACATTCATGCGTACTGCGCACATAAAATATGCATAGATTTTCACACATACTGTACATCATTATCATGAGTTGACAGCAGTCTGTGGCAGTGCACAGTTCAGTAAAAATGAAAGCAATATTAGACAGGAAGAAGAGGATTCAGCCAGAAACTGTGACAAGAGGGTCAGTGTCAATATAGCCATCTCATCCAGCAGGATATTATGAGTTCCTGAATTCAATGGAGAGAAGATAAGAGTGAATGTTAAAAGCGTGAGTGAGGCAGAGAAGAGTCTGTTTTGCAGTCTTCAGTACAAACGTAATCCCAAATGTTCTGTTGTAATTAACAGTATGTTTTGTCTCTCTTAGATTTCAAGTTAAAATTCAGTTATTTTTTCAATGAACATTCCTCTGCCTCCAAATGATAGAAAATGCACCTTTAGTCCCAGCCTCTTGATCATGAGGAGAATATAACATTAAATATGTGCAGAATAAAGTGCACACAAACATTTAGTATGGGGCATATATTGAAGCAGATGACTGGCCTGTGAGATATGAATGAATATTAAGAGGACCCACCAGATGGAGAAGGAGAAATATATGGTCTCAGCTTTAAATCTCTTATAAATATTTGTGCATTATTTCACCAACTCAGTATGTCTTGAACTGAGCATAACTATCGTTTGTCACTGTTTTTGCTATTTCAACACTTGGCTGTAAAAAGATTTTTAGAGAAGATACATATTTATAAACTATTGTGAACCTTATGCTATGATATTTACAGCAACTAAGAGAAACACACTCTCTGGAAAAGTAAACTAGATGATGTGAGAGTGTTGCTGTGATACAGACAGTTGTTGAACAAGCTGAGAAAAGCAAAAGGTGAAAGCCAGACAGTTGGCGAGAGCATGCATGATATTAGTCATCACCAATCATTATCAGTGCTTTATGTGCCCATATACGTCCATCTTTTCCACCGTATCAGTTTAGTTTTTGCATTTTTT
>NW_024612417.1:0-1188 GCF_008729295.1 Plectropomus leopardus
CCGGAATCACTCTATAATTGGCTAGTACTTGTCTTTTTTGGTTGGATTGGTAATATTTAGGCATGAGGAGTCGGATGTGTTTGGGTTAGGGTAATATCAAGATAAGCCTGTCAAAATCAGAGTAAGGCATGTAATTCCTTTGCTATCCTAGGTGATGCTAATATGCACCTCAGATGGCTTTTGCCTTTTCATTTTCTCTTACTTTAAGACTCACCACATAAACTCCACCCCACCATACTCTTCAATGCTCTTGCCTCTTCTGACCGCAATATTAACTAAGACAATTTAGATTTAGATTAGTTTTTGTTTTGTTTCTGTCAAGTTAGAGGTGTGTGTTTTGTGATGAGTTAACACGTTTTTTTGTAACATGAAGGACAGTAGGTATCAAAATAGAATGGGGAATAGAAACTGAGTTTCTATTGTATTGTGTGTATGTCACCATAAAGTGTGCTACAATCGGACTATTGAGTGTAACACACTTTATGGACCTACTGATGTGTTGTCATTCAACAGTTCAATGTCCATTCTATTCTAATTTTACTTCTGTGACTAGATCTTTGGATGATTTCCCCCTTTATCAATGTTTAAAATGAATTTATTTGTCAATGAATTAGTTCATTTAAAAAAAAAACATTTTCTGGGGGGTGACGGGGGCCCTATGTGGCCACCAATGCTGGTGATAGGAAGATCCCCCACTGTGGCTAAGAAAGAAGAGTTGTCTTTTAGTAAAGGATGCACAGAAGGACTTCATTTAAAAGCAAGGGGAAAAAAAAATAATGTAGTCCAGCAGATGGTGTGCAGCACTACTGTACTTCCATCTCCACAGGTCAAGGCAGGGTGAACCCTTATCTAAAGTGATGACTCAAGCCCCCTCTGTCTGGCCAAGGCCCATGTGCTTATGTCATATTTTGCAATGCATTGTCTCATATACTCTTCACGGCACATAAAACAGCCAGGAAAACAAAGGTGAAAAGATAGATAATTACATTTAAGTTGTGTTTGGCAGATAAGGTTTTGTGTTATGTAAGACTTGACAGGGAAACAGTGTTGTGAGATACAATGTATCTAATTGCTCAGAACAAGTGTGGTGATGTCTATTTTGGCTTGGTTTCTGTCTTTGTTAATCCTTCAGTCTTGGCTTCTTCATTTTTTGAAAGAATTTTCACACTTTCACATGTGTGTTTTTCC
>NW_024612418.1:0-2946 GCF_008729295.1 Plectropomus leopardus
ATTGATGATTTCAAAATGTTTGTGATATCTTTTTCATTGATAAGGGGAAGGTTATTACAATTATTTAAAACTAAACTAAAACTGTGAAAAAACATTTTAGTTTACTAAAATAAAAAAATAGACTTTTGGGCATAAAAACTAACCAAAATATTATTTTGCTCTTATTAAATTATGTCAAATCCATTTTATTTATAAAGCCCATTATTTTTTAGCCCATTATCACAATTTGCTGTGGAGGGCATTACAGCTTACAACATCCCTCAGTCCTGTAACCCTCACAGCGGACCTTAGGGACGACTTTCTCAAGGATCATAGAAAGGAGAGATGGGAGTGTATACTTTGCTTTAACCTCCGGATCAAGAATTTGCTTTTGGGCTTTATTGTTCAAATTTAGGTCCTTGTAGTGGACAACATTTTAGACTTTACCTAAAAAGCTGTGCTTAAACTAAGAAAGAGTCTCCTTCTAAGCTGATAGTTTGCCAGTTGGTGGCTTCTTAAATACAAACATTTGGGTGATTAGTAGAAACCCCAAATCTGTCAGTATGCATCATTGGAGTAAATGTTAGAAGAAAATTGATAAACTATTATTCCTCTGAGAAACTGGCATTAAACATTAAAAACCTACTGTGTCTTTGAGCACTTGTGTTGCTGCTGCAGATGTCTGTTTTAAGTTTAAAACAGACGATGACACACTTCCCAATCCTTTCTTAGACTTTTTATTTTCAGTGATTTTGAGATAACATTACGATTTTAAACTCTATGATGAAAATGCTCAAACATGATTGGTGTAAAAATCTCTAATGCAGTTTGACAGTTTCCATTCAATGTGTGCAGCACTGAGCAGATCTGCTTTATAAAAACAAACCCACAAAATAAACACAATTTCCATTTAATGAGTGTTCACACACACACACTATCAAACTTTGCATTTTACAATGATCACATGTGAAACGGCAGGCTAAAGTTTACAATAAGAACAAGACATGAGAAATGAGAAGACGGCATTCCTCAGGTGCAGTGATGGACAGACAGTGTTCGTCTTCAGCAGGATTTGCTGTGATGGCCCCAGTTGTCTGCTGATGATGGTCCATGCTGTCTCTGATGGAGTAAACTCTCAGTGGATGGTGGAAGACGAGACCTTCTGATCCGCTCATATGCTGTCCAGCTTCTTTAACACATATGGGGCTGCAAACGCAGAAAAACACAAACGATTATTTACTGTTAAGACTGTGAATATGGTGAGTTTGATTACGTTTTTATTTTTTCTTGGGTTAGGACAATTTATCTAGTTTTTAGGATGTTTTTAATCACACTAAGGGACGGTTTGCTATTTGTGAGAGGAAGGGGGTGGCTGGAGTTTGACTTTGTTTTTATTTTTCTATTTGACCCTCCCAGAAGCTACAAACATTTTTCCTTTAGCCTCCCTGGGTGACTGGTGGAAAATGCAGGACCCTCCTACCACCACAAATGATTTAAAATATAGTTATTAGATTTTTTTTTTAAACCCAAAACTTACCCTATAATATTTTAAGTTAAAAGTTACAGATGAAATCTTGGAGTTGAGAATGAGTTTGAGTGTTTCACTCAAATCTCAAATGGAGACGTAACACTCATTAAATATATCAATTTAAACTCAGATTTGGTTTTGTGTTTTTCCTGATGTCAGACATGATAGATTTAAGCATCCTCAGAAAACTGAAAATCCAACAATAATTTGTTTTTAAAGTTTCTGCATGCGGGTTTGAAAAGCACGTTTACTTTAAGAAGTGGTGTTAAGATAAATACAAACATTTAAGCTGCTGTGCACTTTCCCTGAGCCAAATTAAAAACAAAACACATGTTCCCACTCCCCAATGTTTAAAAAGTATATGACATGCCTCCTTCTTCTTATATATATATATATATACAGTGTGTGTGTATTTAGCTCGATGTCCTCTGTCTGTACTCACTGGCTCTGAGAAGGGCGACGTAAATAAGAAAGTTTCGTAAAGATGAGATGACATCTTGTCGCATTTTCTTCTTCATCTCCTCTGGGTCCATTTTAGGACCGAGTCCTTCCAGTTTGAACATTATTGCTGTGTTTTTTTCACGATCTTTTTCCTCAGTCTGCTTTTCGTGTAGACAATTCACAGCTTCACGAGCATGGACGAAATAATCCACCCCGGAAATACGCCACGACGGAAGTTACGATTAAAAACGGCGCACACGGAGGGACAAACTGCACGGAGACATCAGAAGGCAAAAATTAAATGTGCCCCCTAAGTGCAGCAGTAAGTAACGATATAATAAAGGTTTACGACACTCTTTAAAGAAAAATACAGCACAAATGTATAGTTTTGTTCTCGGTTGTATCCCCTGTGTGATTTATGATGTGAACAAGTGTCCTGTGCTGTAAATATGGATGTGTAGACCTCTGTTCTGTTGGAGGACAGAAACAGGGGCACCGGGCCCATGACTGACAGGGTCCCTAAAATATAAGGACATTGAGATTTAATATATATGTTTAGAATGTGCTAACTGCTTGTCAAAGTTTCATTTAGCGTTATTGTTTTTGGCAAGAAAAAAACAAAAACATTCAGCAAGCTTCTAAATCCCCCCTGTATTTCTTGAAATGGTTCGGTCCTGTCCCTAAACCTGGCGCTAACGGTCATAACGTTAGCCTACCTGCTAACAGAGCAGAGTTAGCAGCGGCTATTAAGGCTGTGAACTTCCAGAAGAAAAGTGTCCTTACCAAAAAAAAAACAACCCCAAAACAACAACAAAAAAAAACCAGAGTAGACAGAAAAGAAAGGGCAACATCCAATTGCCACACAGCTCTTCACAAAGAAAGGTGAGTCACTGTGAGTAGTAATTAACCCGTTAGTGAAATAAGCTAGGCTACTTTGCTCCCCTACTATTAGCCAGTGGTTAATATCTTCCTTCTGTTTGCATTTTGCTCCTTTTTTT
>NW_024612419.1:0-1052 GCF_008729295.1 Plectropomus leopardus
TTGAAAAATGCTAACTTTATTCTTTAAGTGCTGAAGTTTGTTGTCTTTGCTGCTTTCTCTCTTCCATCATCCTTCTGGCAGCGCTTCATTTTCTCCGAGTGGGAATGTCGAGGGCACTCGTCTCACCTCTTCCTTATCTTTTCTACAGTTACCCCGAGCGACAGTCTGGTGCGTCGCTCCATAAGTCAACAGAAGTCCGGTGTGTCCGTCACCATCGATGACCCCGTCCGCACAACCAGGCAGCCCTCGCCGCCTCACGGCAAAGTCTCAAACATCATCCACGTCACCAACCTGGTGGGTTTGTAACTGCATCACAAGGAAGTACAAAAAAGTGTTTTTCAGTCATGTTTGAGATTAAAACTTTCTGTAAGACTGTACAGAAAATTCCAACATTTCTCAAATCTAACCTACCAGTTTTCCAAGAATGAGGCGTATTATGTTGATGCCAGCGGTAACCACATCACCATCATCCCTGTAATTAGAGTCAGGAGCGCTCGCCCAGGTATTATGGCTGTAGTCAAGTATCACCTTAACTTTCGGGCTCACTGCGTGACCAAACAGACTGCGACAAGACGAGACATTACGCATTTAATGACTAGCATTTGCACATTTCTTTTTACTGGCGTCATAGAGGCAAGACTTAAAGTTGCACACGGATCAAAGTCGACCAGATATCTAATGCCACCCTGCCTCGCTGAGCTCAGAAAAAAAGCTTTCGGCTACAGTAACGCAGAATCCAAACAGACAAGTGTGAGGATTTATAGCTCTGCTGTGTGACACCAGAAAAACACACTGAGACCATGTTGTTATCTAAACTAAAAGATATAATAACTTTATTGATATAATAATAATATAGCACTGTTAAAAGCAGAGTTTACAAGGTGTTTGACAAACAAATCAAAGCAGAAATTCAACACAAATGAGAAAAAAGGGGTAAATTTAGGATAAAATTAAAACCAGAGCATAAATAATGCAGTGTCAATTTAAAATTATACAAAGAAATAGACCAAAAATAACAATAGAAACAATAAAAGCAACAAAACTACGAATGA
>NW_024612420.1:0-2152 GCF_008729295.1 Plectropomus leopardus
GCAATGTGATAAAGTGGACTCTTTATCTTACAGTGGGACTATTTGCCTTATCAGTCACCAGCACAACACGTTCAAATAATATCAACACCACCAATAAATGTTTAACAGCGGAAGGTTATTTCTGCTAAATAATAAAGCATAATAAAGGACTGTATGCAGGTGAGTGTGAAAGTGATCTTTGTCACCTGTTTAGGTGACAAAGATCACTTTCACACTTGCATGTAAAAATTTGGTTATAGTTAAAGAAAGTAACAGCAAAGTGATAGCACTGAGTTACTTTTATTTTATTTTACTTTATTTATTTCATAAGTCTATGTTCTTTGAGGTTTTACATTTTAGCACTCACATGTAAAGCATTTTGAGCTGCATTTTATTTATTTCTTTTATTTATTTTTTTTCCATTCCCATAGTGACCCATTAAAACTGTTATATTACATTTAGTTAGAAGTTGCCAACTGGTAGGGCACAGAAAACTTTTGTCTTCTGCCTCCTAGTGGACATTATCTGTAGGTTTGGGATTTGTTTTATATGCTCTGATGCATCAAATCTAATAATTGGCAATAAAATTAACTCTACTTACAAATAGACAGGTCACAGTATCACTAATAATTTGGGTGTAAAATCTTTTTTTTTTTTATCCTGGAGCATATTTTCCCATGTTTCTGTATCTACATAATTATTGGGAACAACATTTATTAAAATAAATATGAAATTAATATTGGTGATGAGCAAGACAGCTGCAGCTGGCAGCACAGACATAAGCTGTAATAGAATCATTCAGGGCATTTGTGCACCGTCATGCAATAAAAGTTCTTGCTTTTGCCACTGACAGACTCAGATTATTATTCTAAGTATCTCGTAATATTATGGAAATGATCCCTACAGAGACTGACCTATTTCTTAAAGAATAAGATCATTTTTGTTTTACCAGAAAAAGACCCAAATTTGCTTTCATGAAGCAACCAGACTCCGTTGAACTAACAAGTGCTAACTTTGTGAATTAAGGGTTTATTTAAAGTTGGTGATTGTGGAACAGTGAAAAGTTGAACTAAGATGGTTTTAGTGAGCTTTACATATCTTTCTGACAACTTTGAATGAATTGTGTTTTATGATGATAAAATTAGTTGATTTAAATCGGGTCTGGTGGGTTTGATGATCGTGATTTTGTGGCTGTTTCTGGTTCAACAAAAATGATCTTACTCTTTCAAAAAAAAAGTTCTATTACTAAAGGGATCCTTTCCTTAATGTAAAAAATATATAACAACAATCTGAACCTGTCAGTGGCAAAAAAGCACTTTCAAGGTCCATCTATAAAAATAGTAAAGATAAGAGACTACATATTTATATTTACCAAAGTGGTTAACCCCGATCTGCATCTCAAAGCCATCTGCTGTTTTCCCGTAAGGACAAACCATCACACCGGCATTGTTGATGAGGATGTTGAGCTTCGGCTCATCTGTACAAAAATACATTAAAAAGTTAAATGGTTCTGCCTTTAAAAGTCCCTTCATGTGCACATTTCTCAAAGGAATATATGGGGTTAACCTCTGTTGATGGCTTCAGCGAACTCTCTTATCGACTTGCTGTCTGCCAAGTCAAGTTTCATGCAGATGACATTCTCATTGCCAGAGTTTTCAATGACCTCTTTCGCAGCCGCCTGTGCTCGCTCCATGTCTCTGCACGCCATGATGATCTTTGCCCCTAAACAGAAACATAGACAGCGCTGAGCTACAGCAGCAAAATGTAATGTGTGTCAGGAGCACCACCTTGTGACACGATTTGCACTGTGTTTTATAAAAGGGAATAAAGAGATAAAGGTTCAAACTAGTCAAAAGGAAATGGGGCAAATATTTGTCTTAGACAATTTGATTATTAAATGTAGATACCCACTTAAATGTATTAGGTTTTCACAAAGTTGAGCTTAAAAAGCAGATTTTGTGATGTAATAGTAGCTTTTCTGTGAAAAAAACTGCACGGATATTAACCAAAATGATGTTTTATTAGATTCTTTAGTATAATAAATGTGTTATTTAAGTGAAAAATTGTATATATTGGAGACCTACTTTTAGTGTGCCTTTGTACCTGTACGTTTTTTATGTAATCGGCAAAAACCTAAATTTTCGCTTTCATCAGTAGCTGATTGGAATGTGGA
>NW_024612421.1:0-1218 GCF_008729295.1 Plectropomus leopardus
TTGTGGTAATTTTCGGGTAATTTTCTGGTAGCTTTTTTCAAATCTTTTACCGATTTTTGGGTCATTTATTGTGAATTTGCTCATTGCCTTCCTTGTTTTTGAAAGAAATCAAGCTGATTTGCTCAGGTTTCAAATGATTAACCTGATTACATGTACACCTGGTATTAATATACAGGGTTGGTTAGTGACAATTAATTAGTAATCAGGATTATGTCATTAGTTTGCAAAAAGTGTAATCATACATTGTCATGGATTACTTATATTATTACTTATATTCTTGATAACGTCATTAAATATGACAATTTTGAAATTGTGAAAAAGATTTTCATGATAGCCAATGCTCTGTTAACTCACGAAAGAGTGTCTGACATACAGGGTGTTATAGACAAATGCGCAACTTTGTGGCAGACTGGTGTTGAGTCAAGATGGAAAGTTCAAGCAGCAGTAGTCTTTGTATTTGTATTGGTGGAACTCAAACTTTTGTGGCTGCGTCCATTTTTTAGATGTAATACTTTCAATTAGGTCTGTCAAATGATTCTTTTTTAAAATTGCCATTAAACACAGCATGCAGTTGTGTGTGGATTTAAAATAATTGCATTTATACTTGTGGTCGATTGGATCACCATCCATCCTCAGTGCGTTTTGGGTACATTTACACCTCTACTTTCACGTGGTCAAGCTCTGTCGAATAAAAATGCGATCACCTGTAACATGTTAATGCAACATGTAAAGGGAATTTAGGTCTTCCTCTGATAACCAAGGTTTGGGGTCATTGCAAATTAATATTGTCAGCCAATTTGTTTAGTTTGGTCACTTTCAGAATTGTGCTGTTCTGCATTGATGTGATGCTCTGGGTGCAGTCACTGAAATAACTCTGTTTTGGCAGCTGTGATGCTGCTGCTGTTCATCATCTCTAAGCTGTGACAGTCTGTGACAGAAGGACCTCTTCCTCTGCATCACTTGCTTTTTCACTCTGCTTTTGTCTTTGCCTTTTGTGTCCCTAATTACAGTTTTGCACATATCTCAGTGCAACTCCATCTTTCACTCTAATTTCATTTTTTTGGTCACTCTCATATCTTTGCAACAAAATCTTACTGTAATTTTTCTTCTTTCTGTAATCCAGTACCTCTGACCGTTTCGTGGTTTCTTTAGTTGTCCTTATTTCTGACACTTCTGTGTCACTTTGTAAATGTGTCTCACTGATGAGCTGTGCAGTCA
>NW_024612422.1:0-1128 GCF_008729295.1 Plectropomus leopardus
AGCATATGACTGGATAAATGAGACTTAGATTATAATGAAGTAGTTATGTGAGTGTTTGTACAAGGCTGTATTGAAATAGTTTTGCCGTTAAAGGAGTTCCCTAATCAATCATGATGGAAATCTTAGCTTTCCTCCAGAACTCAAGGGAACACGGCATGACTACTTGATTCACAAATGATCATATTGTTGGTGAAGTATTCTTTAATGCATGTTAAGATAAGCGTTTGTCATGGAGAGCTGCAACTAATGATTATTTTCATCAGCAATTCATCTGTTGACTGTTTCTTCACCAATCTGAAATGGAAATACACACCAGAAGTGAAAATGTACTCTTTCCAAGTAAACATATATATAACTTCAGGTTCTGCATGTGTGATTTTGCCACCTTGGTCTCCATCATTTTCCAAACTTTAAAACACCTTCAACATGCAGCACAGTTTTAGTTATCATTCTTCTTGTCGTTACGCTTGCATTTTCCAGTTTTCATAAACTAACAGGCTGGCTATTAAGACATTAGTTTAACAATGCAGTTATCATTCGTAATAAAATCACAACTGATCTCACAATCGCAATATTTCCTAAAATAATTGCAATATGATTGTTTTTGTGCATGCAACCCTAATCTGAATTGAAGACAATTTAATACTTTTTAAGACCTTTTATTAGTAAATGTGTATTTATGAAATTTTAAGATTATTTAAGTACCTGTAGCCACCGTGGAATCATGGCTATTTAGAACTAAATATAAAACCTTTATTTATGGGATTTTTTCCATCAGGTAGATTTGCTCCAGTTATCTTAATATTAGTACTCAACATAGATAAGGACAGCAAGGATTAACATTTGCTGCTATTCCTATACACACATTGGCTGATGTAATTTTTGCAGACAAGTCTGATATTCTATCATACTATAAATAATGTGTCTTATTTGAATACTGAATAATTTATATTTAAATTAGAGTGCAGATCATCCAGCAATCAGTGTTCTTTCTACTCTGTGCTGATAAGCTTTCATGTGCATGTGCTCATGAGGGACTCTGATAAGCATACTGGTCTGCAAAAAGCCTGTGTGGATATGTGCTTTCTGGATCTGTGATGGCTCTGAATTCAATTTTGAGCAACTGTC
>NW_024612423.1:0-3716 GCF_008729295.1 Plectropomus leopardus
GTGGTTTAGTGAAGCAATAGGTTACAGTGGAACATTCACATCTCAATCAATCATCAAACAAACAAACAATCGTCTCAAATTATGGAAATAATTATTTATTGATCCTACCTTTCGAAAGCTTCATTCTGATTTTTGAAATTTAATCTGAGATTACACATTATGTGCAATAAACATTTTAGTGGAACTGCTCTAACAAACTGACAGCTGTCTGCAGCGACGTGAAAAAAGACCATGCAGAGGTTTGATTCAGATGCTGTTATTGAATGACCATAACACGTTCCCCGCCATTAATGAGATATTCCATTGTTTTCATTGTCATACTGTAGGGGGCGCTGTAGTGGATGTTGTGCAATAGAATAACATTTCTGTAACCAAAAACAAATAAACAAATCGATCCAAGGGAAACAGGAGGAGAAATCTACATACTTGCTGACTTTCTCACTATTTAGCATCTTTTCAGAGTCTCAAAAATTATCAAAAGCATCAAGAGACACATTTAGCCCAACAAGCAGAGCAATATGTAAATATGCAGAGTTTGCAACAAAGCCTTTGCTTAGGGGCAGTTCTAAAGGCTGTTGTGCTTCCAGACATTTGGGGAATATCCCACTCTGTGCTTCCAATCCTCCGCAAACAGAATATTTATTACAGTATTATTTTTGTACAACTCAAGTAAACATAATAAAATATGATGGTGAACAAAAAATGTATACATGGAATTGATTTTGGACTTAAAAATGACTTTCTTTGGAAAAAAATGTGATTCTCTCCACTGTTTGTTCGAAATGTTTTTTTTTATGAAAATGCACAAATTCAGGTGTTGATACAAAAAAGGAATGGAAGAAGCTTGAGTAAAATGTTTTTGTGCATAAAAGCTGTTCTTTACTTTGACATATTCATTGTTTATATATTCAAAGAACAGGATATTCCGGGGGTCTTGAAAGACTGGTAAATATGACCAAAAATGCTGGTGCTGGCTGCTTACTGAATAATAATACTCTGTTAAATTCACAGAGTCAGTTACCATAAGTTAAGTTAACCTTTCTTTCTGGAGCTGAAAATAGAGAGTTTCTTCCCGTGTCAGGGTTAACTAACTTAACTAGAGTTTTCACTAAAACAGCTTTCTGGAATAACAATGACGGTACAGTGCAGGTTTCAGTCTCACTTAATACTGGACCGATTTCAAAAATTGTTTCCATTCATCACTCAGACACAAAAACGTGAGAAAATAGTTACTCTTAAAATACTGGTGACCATCTGTATCATGTTTCTGCAGAAAAAAATTGTTTTTACTTTCTCACTTTACTTTTTTCCACTTCACATGAATTTGCATCTATTTAAACCTTTGAAACTGAAACAAACTGCATGAAATAAGGAAAAGAAAGTGACCTGAAAATAACTTTCAAAAGAAATAAATTATTAAAAGATATTATTGAAAAAGAAGTGGAAAATGTCCAGAAAACTATATTCATTGTTCTTATCATTATTAGACATATTATCTACAATTTTAGCTGTATATAAATTTTTAATTTTGGGCTTTTTTGTTTGTTTGGTTTTTTTTTTAACATTTTTTGAGCTTGTGTTCTTTTTTTTCAGATAATTTTCTTGTAAGTCATAATTTCTATTTCCTTCCAATGTTTTTGAAAGACACTAAGCATATTTTCACTTCAATTTCACAGGATTCAAAATCAAACTGACCACAATCAAAAGCTGGATGTGGCTGACATCTTTCATTTGTCAACATTTTCTGGTAATCTACTCAAAGTAGTCAGTAAGGGACATCTGTGTGCATTGCGTGTGTGTGCACACGCGCATGTGTGTGTGTTTGCGTACCGATCTGCTGTGGATCCCTCAGGTCAAAGAAGTTGAGGAAACACTGGTAACCCATCTGCTTGTCTGTGGAGAACATGATGATGTTTCCGCTGAAGTCGAAGCCGCACGTTCTGACAGCAGAGTTGGTGTTGAGCAGAGCCAGCTGTTTACCTGTGGTGGACAGAGACACGGGGTTAGAGGATGTTCCAGCTTGATCAGACTCGAAGGTTCTGCATTTAGTCAAACGCACATATATTTTAATTGCATTTTCTGTGAATGATATTGTTTTACTGTTTTACCTTGTTTTCATATATTGTATGATATTGTATTGTAAAGCACTTTGTAACTCAGGTTTAGAAAAGCACTGAAGAAATAAAGTTTCTGATTATTATTTACTGTACATACCCGTCTCACAGTCCCACAGTCGACAGCTATTGTCAGCTGATCCTGTCAGTACGTTTTTAGTGTCCCCTGAGAGAGGACATGTTAAGGAACCCAACATGGATTACACCAGCCAGCATAGCTCAAATTATATTTGTCTGAGAATAAACAAATACACACATTTTTTGAAAAAGGATACAGTCACAGTCAACACACCACACAGCTCCTGTGTGTCCATTGTAGGTGCCGAGCCTCTCACCGTTGACAGAGTACCACACATTGGCTACCTGCAGTGGGACACATGACAATGTTGGTTAATACCAAACTAACTTGCAGGTGGAATAATGTGATGATGGCATAAGATATTTTATTATTATGACCTCACCGTATCTTTAGCTACAGAGAAGAGCAGGTCCCCTTCTCTGTTGTACTTGATCTGAGTGATGGACCTCTCATGGCCCTGCAGCAAGATGGGTTTCTGTGGAGAGGAGAGGACAGTCTTCAACTATCCACGTGAGGTAACAACAGCTACATGTTTTCAACTGAGCCAGTGTTGTGCCAACATGTGTTCCCCCAACAAACACTGTTTCCCACATGTTAATGAAAGAGCCTCCTTCGATTGTTAGGGACTGTTTATTTAGGTATTTCAGGCATTTTTTAAAATGATGCAATCTTTATTTTCGCTTAGGTGAGGGACATACAATTTTGAATAGCAGTATTTTATATTTATTTTAAATAACATCTGAACCCTAAATGCTGCAAGCGAGTTAGAAGACATGTTTACTTTATAAATCTGCAAAAGTCACACCATTTACCGTGACCAGGAAGTGTAAAACAGAAAAACATAGTAACAAGCGGCCATTCAACACAGTATTTTTAGGAAGCGTTTGCATTTTTTCTTCACTAACACCTGCGTTGATGGCTTGTTGCGTTGGCTCCAATACGATCTATATTTGGTATATATACATGTATTTCAAAAACAATGTTGTATTAACTCTAATACGATCTGCATTTATTGTTAATACATTAATTACAAACAAACAAAAACAAGAAAATAAAAATAAAGCACAGTCCCCTTGAGAGTTTGGTTTGGAAAGAGAAAACATCAATGTGGAAACAATCTTCGACATAACAGTCGCTTAAAGCATTTTTAAAAGGGCAAACCGACTATGAAAACCAGCTGTAACTGTTAGCTTTATTTATTTATTTTTACACAAAGTCCAATTGCCAGCTGTCGGAGGCTTATCAACACACCTGCATCACCGACAACATGCTAACTGAGGCTAACATTAATGCTAACATTAGCTTGTTTGAAAGCTAACGTTAACTGGGGTAGCTAGCTACATATGCTAGCTAAACCACAGCTAACAGTTTCGGCGGGATAAAGAGCTTTGTTCCGGGCGATATTATAACTCGTATCGGGCGGTAATCACAGAAACTACTAACCATTTTTGTAAGAAATGTGTCACCAGTCGGTCCAGAAAATTCACTGCGTCTCACAGAAAACGAGAGACGCCGAAACACTC
>NW_024612424.1:0-2409 GCF_008729295.1 Plectropomus leopardus
GTTCTAGGTTTCAGAGGGTTAATCAGTGCCTACCACAGTGGCAAACGTGTACTTCTGGTCTTTCTCTTGCAGGAAGATGAGTGAATCTGTGAGAAGAAGTGCCAGGACATCTGTGGAAGTGAGGATAAGACCAAAAGCAAGTCACCAAATTGATCAGGTATTTACATTATGTTGATGCATGTCAAAGGATGCAAAAATAACAAATTAATAGATCAACAAATGTGGCTCTCACCTTTAAGTCGTCCAGTGGCGGTTTTCCACAGTAGGACGCCCTGATGCTTGAGTGTCTGTCCTGGCCCCATCATGTCCTGCTTGCGGAACGTATGGCCATTCTTCAGCTTGGCTGCGCTGCGGTTCTCCATGCGGCTCCACACTTCCTGTAACCTCTGATGGCGCTCGTACTCACTGACGCTCAGGTCCACGGCTGCTATCACCTCTCGGATCTGAGCCAGTGCTTTTGAAAGGTCGGCGTGCTCTTCTGTTTCCTCTGAGGGAGCAGGAAGGAGGAATACACGAAGAATGAATTAAATATCTTATTTTACTTGGTATATTGGTATATTGTACTGGTATTGAATGTACGACCCTGTAGCCAGCAGAGGGCAGCAGATGACTGACCTTGGGTATATTTGAGGATCCTCTCCAGCAGCACTGGGTACTTTGTAATCCTCTGGGTCACCAACAAAATGCACTCTGGGATTTCCCTCCGTCTCACCAAAGAATTATTTCCTTGTTGCTTGAGAAAACAACATCAAGAGTAAAATGACAAATGACAATTCTTTTATTTTAGGATTAATAGAACAGAAGTTATGTTTACTCTGGGAAGGTTAAAGGGAAGGTTCCACTTAATATCAATTATACATATTTTTCCTTTTACCCGTGGTGCTGTTTATCAATCTAGATTGTTTTGTTTAAAGTTGCTGAGTGTTGAAGATATCCAAAAACATGGACCAAAAACATGTTTGTGAGGTCGCGGTGACCTTGATCTTTGAACTTCATCCACCAAATTCTCATTCATGAGAATGAGATGGATACAAGGTCACAGTGATCTTGACCTTTGACTACCAAAATCAAATGAGTTCATCACTGAGTCCATGAGGAGATTTGTGCCAAATCTGAAGAAGGGATGGACAGATGTTTTGACTATCTGAAAACAACATTCAAAAACAATCTAGAGTGATAAATAGAACAACAGGTAAGGGGAAAAATTATGTTTTTGATTTATGGGTTAACTGTCCCTTTAAGTACCTTAATGAAGTTCTGAAATCTCTTATTATGCTGCTGGAGCTCTTTGAAAAAGCTGACCGCTTCATTGTGGCGACTGCAGAAATCTCCGTACACCTGCTTCATTTTCTCGCTGTTCTCATCTGAAAACTGCGGAAAAACGAACACAGTCAGTGATCCACACTCACGCAGGTTTCCAACTGTCACCCCAAAGAGAAAAGGTAGCCCCGGACAAACAGCTGACCTGTTGGAGCAAGACGTCTCCTATTCGCTGGATGAGGTAGTTCCTGTGTCCCTGGGGCTGGACTGAGCTGAGTCGCCGCTCCTTCATGGCAGCGAAGAAGGCGTGATGGAAGAGAAGCAGCTGGTCCAGGCAGGGGAAGACCCGCTCCACCGCGTCTGTATCTAGCTGCACTTCCTCCTTCATGCCTCGCCGAAAAACCTCCGCCATGATGTGTAGCGTCTGGAGGTGGTGAAGCTCGGTCTGCATCAGCTCTGAGGTTCAACATGTGCGTCACATAAAAACATGTATTACATCACACCAGAAATCTGTTTATCATATAATGCAATTATCCCTGATTACGGCAATTCTTTATGAAATACTGACACTGGCAGAGACGGAAACATTCCAGTGGTTTTCTTTCCCAACTCTGACATCTGCTCACCATAGATAACGTCCTGCCTCTTGACGGCTCGTTTGTCCTGCTTCTTGCAGAACTTGTGCTCCACAGTGAGACTCCACGACTCGGCCTCGTAATCCGCAGCATCAGATGAGATGTCACTGTGGATAATCGCATCCACGCAGTCTGTGGAGAGTAAGATGAACCAGATCACCTTTGATCAAAACAGCCAGGGTTCTGTTAAACAGAGTTCACAACATTTACTGCAAACAGACAGGACTTTTTGCTTTCACCCACTTCAGCTTACAACTTTATCCCTGGAGCAAACTACATGGACAGAGATCAGTGTCAATACTGCTGACAAATACTTGTTTTTCAGGATTTAAGATTCACAAATCTATAGAATTATTTGTGATTATTAAAGATGTTCCCAAATGCTTTTTTCTATTTAAGAAATACCAACCTATTTTAACAAATGAAGAACCATTTTACAAATAAATACAACAATCCACTTTACATTTTTATATATTATAAATAAATGAATATTAGCAAAACTTATAAATTCAAG
>NW_024612425.1:0-2476 GCF_008729295.1 Plectropomus leopardus
CAGAAGCATAATAATCATAACTCTATCTTTTCTGGTGTTGGTCCCACCAGCAGAAATCACTTCCTGTTTTATAGACATTATGGTAAGCATCGCACAGGCCGGGGCGTGGCACTTGTCAAAATATTTTCACACTTAGCAAAGTTACCCCACATATGCACGACAAAATAAGGACAGAATCACAGCTCATACGATTCACAGCACTGCTTGGAAAATTAAAAAATGAAAATGAAAATCATGCTCCGGGTCGGTTTTTCTTCTTCTTCCCTTCTGAGCCGCAGCGTCGCTGACTGGCTGAGCGGAGGAGGACGTTTTTTTGGCAGCTTTGAAAAGAAAAACAAAAGTTGGTTTGTGAGGAAAAAAAAGACACTGAAAGCGCCAAAAACAAGACCAACTTCTTCTTCTTTGCCTCCTGAAATCAGAAAAAATAAACCGTCTGCGGGTCGGTGGGATTGTTTTCGTCCACTCAAAGTGCGGCGCTCGTGTCCCCTCAATCGTCGATCCGTGCAGGTGTGTTTTTGGGGGAAAATGACTCGTTGGGAGACGGATTTGAAACTTTCGACCGATCTTAGGAACAAACGCAGAGACGAGTTCCAGCAGAAAATACGAGCGGAGCTGCAGACGTCCTTCACATCATGTCTGAGCGGCGAAAACAAAGAATTTCGAGATGATGAAGGTCGGAGGAGGAGGAGGAGGAGGAGGAGGAGGAGGAGGCTCAGCCGGAATAAAAGTATAACAGGATCTGGAGGGAAACGCTGTCTGTTCTCATCACATCTCTCTCTCTTTTCATTGGCTGCTGACTTTCGTGGCACTTTCATGATTTGGCCGATTAATATTTACTTTGTCACACTGCAAAAAATATAAAATCAAATCAAATGAAATAATTAAAGAAAATAAAGGCGGGTGTTTTCTCAGAAAGTTAGATGAAGTTTGAGATGAGAAAAAATTGTAACTGCAGGATTTTTTTTTAGAATATTCACAATAGTCAGCAAAATTTCAGATGATTGAAAATCCCAGAAGGTTTTTGACGAGGGAACCGGAGCGACGCTAACGGAAACACGACGTCTCTTCATCGACCCGTTTGAAAAAAAAAAACAGATTTTACCGCTCAGTCGACTTCGAAACTAAAGAAGTGACGTCAGAGAAACTCTGAGCCCTAAAAAATCACTTTTACTGTTGACGAACAAAAACAAGAAAAAATATAAAGATGAAAACGGAACGTGAGATCCTGCGAGTCTTACGAGAAACTTTATTGAGATTATGAACTGTCTCAAAATATTGAATTAGTATCTCCGAATAACGAGAAAAAGTCATTTAATAAAGTTATCACTGTTTTGTGAAACGTTTATATGGAGACACCGACTGTTACAGTTTCAAATATTATTCTGAGATTATACATCAGTTAAGTTTTTATAAAAGTTTTTCCTGATTTTGATACTAACTTGTGTTTTAATAATCCGTCAGTTTGAAGTTTCTCATTATTGTCAACATTCCCACAGACTTTGTCATGTTGAGAAAGTTTCTCATTATTCTGATACGTTTTCTGAAAGTTTTTTTGGTGGAAATGTTCTCATTATTTTTAGATATTAAGTCATTTTGAAACGTTTCTCATTATTTTGAAAAGATCGTTTTCTCAGTATGACTTTTTTTCACCGATGAAAAGGAGCCGTCGTCATAAAGATTCGCTGAAATATTTCAGTCCGCTGAGCGACTCGTTCGTGTCTTCAGTCGAGCGACTCGAGCTGCGACTCGAGTCGAAAGTCTGTTTGAAAAAAACGATTCCAGCGTCAGAGTTTGTGCTCGTCGCTCACGGGAGGACAGCCGCTTTGTTGTTTTAATATTCATGTACAAAAAAGACGAACGTGACATTTCAGCGTCACAGTGGCTGAAAATAAACGGCTGATCGATTTTTTCAACGAAGCCAGTTTGAGCCGAGAGAACGAAAGTTTGACTTCCTGTTTCGACCAAACGAGCCTCAAAGACATTTTCAGAAGAGAACGAACTCATCTTGAAATTCGCAGCACGAAGAAAACGAGACCGAAAGTAAAAACCTGCCGATGTTCTCAGCTCGTCGACTTCGACAAATCAAATGATCAGATTTATTGATCACTTTATTGTCCTGATATGTTTGATCTGCGACTGTCTGACTTCACTTCCTCCTCTGTCACGGGTTCACAATTCTCTAAAAAGTTCACATTTGGATCGACTTTGAAAATGCGTCTTTTTTTTCTGTTGTCAGACAGAAATGTTCGAGCGACGACTAAACCTTCGAGTTTCAGATCTCATTTTCCTCCGTTTGAGCAGAACAGAAATGTTAGAAAATCATTCTCAAAAAAAGCTGATTTTTTTGTTCTTGAAATGTTGCTTTTTTGACATCGCAGCCGTTTTCTCAAATTATTCTGATTTAATTCCTGAAATCTGAAAATTTTCCCACAATGACTCTGAATAAAAAACCTGATTTTTACTTTAAATCAGCAAA
>NW_024612426.1:0-5209 GCF_008729295.1 Plectropomus leopardus
AAATAATAAAAAAGCTGTGTGGTAATAGTAATGAAGGGATGAAAAGTAATCAAATAAATCCATAGTCTAATATTTAGGTGTGTGCAGTACAGAGGGATGCAGGGATACAGAGGTAATTAAATCATTTCAATTAACTGCCTCTAACTGAGAAATTTGGTCCGTGCATGTAGGTCTAAAAAAATGTCTGATGTGACTGTGAGGAAGCAAACAATTATGAATAAAATACGAAAATATGATTATTAATGACTGTAATGAATCTACAATCAGTTATTTTTGACATGTGTGTAAAATGAGCCTTTGAAGGAAGTTCTAAAAATCAACTATTACTAAAAAGAAATGCTGAAATTCCTCCATAAAAAGTTGTTTTCTCTTTAACAGTTACAGAAACTAAAATCTATTGAAACAATAAATTAATTAATAAATTAGGGAGCTGTAAAATAAGGCATTTACCTTTCATCTTTGCCTCCAAAAAGATTTTAAAAAAGCATTCTTTGCTGTTTCTTTGATAAACACCTGAGACTGTGATAATATCATAATGTGGTGAAAAGCACTTCACCTTTGTACACGACTCCAAACTGTCCTGAGCCCAAAACCTCGCCTGTAAGGATCTGATACACCGAGCTGATGTCCTGAAAAACACACACACACACAGACACACACACACACACACTGAGGTATGAAGAAGTTCGTGGTGATTAATTATCATTTCAGGAGTAAGTCGATCCTTACCACGCTGTCTCTGTGCGAATCTTTCTCTGTAATCAGAACAAAATCATTTTAATGAGCATTTATTGTCAAATCAAATGCTGAAAAATTGAATATTCTCTGATTCATGTTTAGAGGTTGCCTGACTCATTACAAATCATATTAATGCTCATTTTTGTTAAGTAACCCTGACGTTTTTCACTTTTGATTGAAATTATTTGGGCTTTGTGCTCCGACGCCCACGTTAAGTTTTGTGTAACGAGTTATTAATGGAACAACAGCTCATCACACTCAGTTACATAACCTGTGAACAGCTCTGTTGTCTCGTTTGCATTTATTAATGTGAGCATCAGAGAGTTTTTTTTTGTTATTTTCGGCTCACTGCTTGTTATTTTCTCCCCGCCGTGTCCGCCGCTGCTCTGCACCGGCATCAGAGCCTGACGGATGGCGCTCTCCCAGGCCGGCCCGTCCTCTTCGGCCACCACGCAGTACACCAGCGAGGCCGTCTCCACCTCCAAGGAGTGGGCGCTGTTGCCTGGCAACGAGGGCACGGTGAGGTGGGCGGAGCCTCGGACGTGCAGCACCTCAGACAGAGTGATCTCCTGCAGGACAGACGTCACAAAATGATGTTTTCTTATGATTTATCTGTAATTCTTTCCATTCTTTATGTTTACATGTGGTCTGTGATTTTGTTTTTTTATTCTTTTAGGCGTTTTGTGTCACTTAACATTTATCCCTCTTCTGTTTACAGTAATATTTTTGGAGTCATTTCTAGCTGAAGAGTTTGCACCGTCTGTTGCTGTGTGTGTTTTCGGGTGATGAGCTGCACCTTGTAGTACTTGGTGCTGCTCTCGTTCTGGTACAGAGTGATGCTCCTCCAGTCCAGGATCCAGTAATGACGTTTCCTCTGGGAATATAAAAAAAAGACATAAATAATTCATAAACGACAGAATGAATTTAGAGGTTAATGGCTTTGAAAAGGGTTAATCCCCAAAGACACATTTGAACAGACTTCTAAATCTGCAATTTCGTCAGCAAAGTCTGCTTAGTTGGCTGACAGGGTGAAGTGAACGCCTCAGCTTGTTGTGGTTGATAAAATGAGAGCTAACATTAGTAACTGTGTGTTAAATAGAAAAAAAAGTGAGATCACTTTCTTAAATGCTGTGATGTCTAAAAAAAAAAAAAACAGAAAAAAACCATCATTAGTTTCATATACTTGAATCAACAGGTATTTTACTGCCCAAAATGTATTTAAAAAAAAAAGGGTTGGAGAAAAAAAAAATATTTAAAATTATTATTTTTAAAGATATGTATAGTAACATCATTTTATTTTACTCTCGTTTTCTGTTTTGGGAGAAAAAAAAAGTTTAAGGCAAGTTCAATTTAAGACTTTTTAAGCTTTTTTTCTGAATATTTTTTAATTAATTGTTTCATTAAATTAAAATTAAATTTAAGACAAATATATAATTATACAAATGTGAAATGAATGAAAAAAATAAATAAAATAAAAGTAAAATACAAAAATAATAAAACAATAATAATAATATATGCTGTGAAAAAAATATGTGTGTGTCTCACCAGTGTGTCAGTGTTGGTGTGGTGCAGCAGCCATCCCTCTCTCAGGACTCCACCTGCTCTCCTCTTCGAGTGATGCACCGACTGGACGAGCCTCATCACAGGGATGAAGCTGCTGAAACACGGACTGACGGAGGGACAGAGGACAAAAGACAAGAGACAAAAGAGGCCGATTTAAGGAGAAATACTGAATAAAAGTTCGTTTTCTTTGCTCGGACTGAGCTGCGGTGTCCCCTAAATGCCTCTGGGTGGCAGCGCGGCCCAAAATTCACTTTAGAGTTTGTGATGTTGATGATTTCAGTGACAGCAGGAGAGATGAGTGTTTTAGTGTTTGGGAGCCAAAATCAAGTGTCTGACATCATCAGGACATCGTCTGGTGCCAACGGAGTCACCTCAAAAACGGGATGACATCATCAGAATAATGACCAGCCCTCTGACCTCATCGGCTCTCGCTGTGGCTCCCCGTCTTTTGTCTCGGCCGTCCAGTCTCCGTCAGTGGACATCTCATCGTCGGAGGTCTCTAGTGTTGTCATGCTGGTGCGCTCTGAATCATTGTCCTCTGGGTCTGCCGGGCTGCTGTGACCCGCCGCTGTGCATTCTGGGAAAGTGACATCATGTGCAAAAGATATTAGGGCTGCGGCAAACGATTATTCACACGTGATTATGGGACAAAAAAAGGAGGAAAATTTTAAAAAGTGAGTTGTTGAAATTGCTTGACATGTTCGCCCAACAATCCGAAACCTGCATATATTCACTTTATAAAAATATTTAAAAAATTGAGAAATTTTTCTAAAAAATCCTAAAAAATTATTGCTGATTAAATTTCTGTTCATCACTTTATCAACTAATTGTTTCAGCAAAGTGCGCACCTGTTCAAAAGTTTTTTAAATTTAAAGGCACATTTTTATTCACAGCAAAAACAAAACCGGCTAGCAGATCGATGATGTTATTTTTTCATATTTAATTTTCATGCAAACATGCTCATAATGACACATGCTGATGTTTCGCAGGTATAATCTGATCCTGAATCATCGTAATCATCATCGCTGCTCGGATGAACGCTGCAGGAATCTAAAATGAGTCCCGAATCTTTCAAATCTTCCTGAGACGGAGGGTGAATCAGCTTTGAGTCATCGCGGGGTTATGGGAACATCAGAGCGGGGGCCTTTTCAAAAGATCCGTGATCTGAGAGCAGTTAAAAGCCAGAATAATAAATGGAAAACAGCCCCCCGAAATAGGCTGACAGCTCACCTTCCCCGTTGGTGCGTCTCCTCTCTCCTGGACAGTCTCTGGGGACCAGCAGCTCGCAGCGCCGATGGCAGTTAAACCTGCAGTCTGAAAAATGATGACAGAGGAGAGGTGGCGGGTTCAAAGAGAGGAAAAAGAAGCACAAGTACATGTAAAAAATACCAAATGACAGAATGTAACTTTTGGACTTTTTAGAAGTTTTCATTTCAGACTGATTGAAGTTAGATTTCGGACTTTTTAAGACTTTTTTTAATGCTACTAAGAATGAAGAATAACTTTCTAAGAACCAAAATTAAAGAAATGCAATCGTATTTTGCCCAAATTTTTAAAATGACATTAAACATGAAACTGTATGATTATCTACATAAAAAAAACAGCTGAAAAAAACCCCAACTTTTTTGAGTGGAACACATGGAAGACAATGAATTTATATAATTAGAAAAGTATTTTTGGTTTACCAGCCTAAGAGGGAAATATCTGGCACTTTTGTCTGGTTTTCTTGGCAATTTTGTGTTTTTCTCTCCGCATGTGAGATTCAACAGCTTGGACTCCCATCATGACGAGTTTAAGACAAGGAATTTATTTAATTATTTAACAAAAAAATAGATGTTAACAATTATTTTCAGATTTTACGACGCAATGTCAGAAGAAACGATTCAGAAAAACCTGTTTCACATGTCTGAGCATTTTTTGAAAGATTAATTCAAGTCATTTTAATAACAATTAAGGCCTTATCTTTAGATGGGTTTTTAAGGATCTGCAGGAACCCTGCGAGAAACACCCAGACATTCAAGGAAAATTAAGAATGCTTCAGTCCGATCTGCCTAAACAAGTGTGTGAACAAACTCCCTGCTTATACAACAAAAGCACATCGGTCCTTTTAGCCCCAGTTTGTGTTTCTGAACCTCAAATCCACGAAAGGCTCATCAGAGCCGAGGTGCCGCTGCAACAGAGCATCTAAAAATTACCACAGAGGAGGAAAATGTTTTAATATATTACATGAGTCATCGCTGCAGAGAGAGAGTATTAAAAACACAGCTAAAAATCAGGAACCCTTAAAACTGCCGCAGATAGAAGGTTTTTTTTTCATATTTCATCTTCATGTTATCAAGAAAAATCCCACTGAGATTTTAAAAAATCTGTTTTTCAAGAGAGTTTTCAAGGTGAGGAGTATTTGAGGGTGATTTAAAGAAGATGATCTTTTGATCGAATCATGCTGTCCATGAAGAAGAAAGTAAGTAGAAAAAAAAATACTTCTGAATTCGCCAGTCAGAGACTGTGTTTTTTTTTAGGAATGTAAGGGATTTTAAGGCTGACAGATTGCTTTTAAAATGTTTTTTTCATAATTTATTGAGTCAATTTTAACTTTTGCAATGACTTTTGCAACCTCAGCATGGTTAAAACAACTTAACAAGAAATTAAGGTAAAAAAAAAAAAAAGGTTAAAAAGTTACAAGGCAAATGCATGGAAATAAGCTTTTTTTTGTTGGAAGAAAAATGTAAAAAAAACAACCCAAAAAAACAAGAAAAATGCCTGGAAAACATCCTCTAAAAATGTAAAATAAATTTAAAAATATAGTATAATAAAATAGCAGATATATTCATACATCACGCACTAACATAATTTTAAAGATATAATTACATTAATGATGAACAGAATTTTCTGAACATTTTCCCTCGCT
>NW_024612427.1:0-1789 GCF_008729295.1 Plectropomus leopardus
TACACTCATCAATACTCTGATCAACACACTCATCAATACTCTGATCAACACACTCATCACTGATCAATACACTCATCACTCATCAATACACTCATCACTCATCAACACACTCATCAATACTCTGATCAACACACTCATCAATACTCTGATCAATACACTCATCAATACTCTGATCAACACACTCATCAATACTCTGATCAATACACTCATCAATACACTCATCACTGATCAATACACTCATCAATACACTGATCACTCATCAATACACTGATCACTGATCAATACACTCATCATTCATCAATACTCTCATCAATACACTCATCACTACTCTGATCAATACACTGATCAATACTCTGATCACTGATCAATACACTCATCAATACTGTGATCAGTACACTGATGAGTAATCAATACACTGATCAGTGATCAATAGTGTTCCTGTAGTTTAAACTGTATTTTCTCACAGAGTTGATCTGTTTTTCTTCTTCAGATGGATTTTTGGAATATGTGGTGGGTCGTTGTGTGTTTAACGGCACTAAATCAAAGGACATCGAGTACATCCGCTCTTATTATTTCAACAAAGTGGAGGATGTGAGGTTCAGCAGCAGTGTGGGGAAGTTTGTCGGATACACTGAGCCTGGACTGATGTACGCAAAGAACTGGAACAACGATCCTTCATACCTGGCTCAGGAGAGAGCAGAGAAGGACAGGTACTGCCTGAACAACGTCGGGCTAAACTACCAGACTGTTCTGGCTAAACCAGGTGAGTTACTGTTTCTGTAACATCGACATCAACACATTATTGATTAACTCATCGTCACATTATTGATTAAGTCATCAACACATTATTGATTAATGAATCATCACATTATTGACTAACTCATCAACACATTATTGATTAATGAATCAGCTCCACTGAACAATTAACCGTTTAAAGAGGAAATGAGGCGGTGACATCATTTTTAACCAGTTTGCTTCCGAATATTTTACACTGCGGGGGTTTTAAATGAATTCAAATAAAAATGTATGCATGCTTTATCTTACACTAAATATTATGTTACTTCAATCTGAAAGGTTTGTACAAATAATTTAACAATCTGCATTAAAAAGCTGCCATTATTTTAAAAATAAAAATAAATAAAACATAACCCTATAATGACGTCTGTTATTATGGTTAATACAGCTCTCTGTGTCAGGGTTATAATTGTTTCATTATATTATTAGTATTATTATTATTGAAAACTTAAATATGATTTTTTTATTAGATTATAGTTGGTTCTCCCAAAATGTTCCTGCGAAATGAAATGGAATGAAATGAAAAACTTTAGACTTTCCCCTTTCTTATTAAAAAATCTCTGAAAAATATCCTTCAACAATAACAGCCCAAATTGATGCTTTGATGTGTTTTTCTTCTTTTCTTTTTCTTTACATAACCTTCTTTGCACTCGTCTGCCTGTCTTTTCTTATTAATACTTGTTATTATGGCCTGTATGTACATATATTTTTAAACAATTTTATGATTGTTTTTTCTTAATAATGTTAAAAGACTGTGTGCACTGATTGATAGTTTCATGGAGAACCTCACTCGAGGGTTTTCTGTGTTTTCTGTATTTCTCTGCCTCTCGTCTCCTTTTATTAAAATGTTTAACATTGATGTTTTTTAACATCTTTTAAATTATCAAATCAAATCTGCCCTCAACCATCAGAGCCAAAAATATTCTGTTATTCCACATTTTGTAATAATAGTAATAATAAGAACAATAATGTCTCCTCCAGCTGAGCCGTACGT
>NW_024612428.1:0-4543 GCF_008729295.1 Plectropomus leopardus
GTGTAAAACATTAATATCCCCAAAGTACAAGACAACATCATGTTTGCACTGATCTGGGACATATGAAGGAATAAAAAAATCAGGATCAACTGCAGGGAAAGTTGCCTGTTTTGTCCTTCACAGACTATGAAAACCCAAGAATTATAGACTCTCTTGCATCTACAATTGTATGTCTTGTACTTTTTGTCTTTCAGGTTACTGTCGCCTCCAAACACATCCACACCTCTCAGAGATTTACCCACAAACACCTCTGTTTCCAAATTTACTCCTCTACAAGACTCCCCTAAATCAAACACAACCACTACCACTCACACACCCTCCAGACCAATATGGCTGACAGAGAAACCCAGCGCCCCTCCCAGCTTCTCCACTACTTTCTCTACTCCGTCTCCTTCCCGGCCGGCTTCGAGTCTCTCCTCTGCTGCTAAAGACACTAAGACAACTGCTGTCTCCAAACCAACAGCTCCACAGACTACTTGTGAATCTACCTTCACCACAACAACCACATCTATCACCACCAGGCCCATCGCTGCTCCTCGTACCTCCACCACGGCGGCAAAGACACTGCAGTCCAAGCTCAAGTTCTTCCAGTCAGATAACACAGCTAACAATGATGACAAAAAGACTACAACCACCAAGATTGACATAAACAAAGGGACAAATGTGACCAGTAAGGTGCAGGAGGCCACAGCAGGGCAGGCCGTCACTGTGGTTGTGAATGTTGGTGATTTTGGCAAAAAGGACACAAATGTGAGCTTGAACACAGGTGGGGAGAAAGCTAAAGCAGCAGGTGGAGATTCAAAGACGAAAGCATCGGCAGTAGCCTTCCTCTCCAAAAAACTGGCAGAGGAGAACAATAATAACAACAGTAAGCCATCGTGGGCGAATGTAGTACTGAAGAAAACTGACAAGTAAGTGACGTAACCACACTCACTCGATAATCTTGTTGCAGCTTGACCTCTATTGGTGAACCGCAGCATTTAATAGATTTTCACCTCTAATCAGACCTTCCGATGTCGAGACTCCAAAAAGGGAGACGGAGGGAGTCAGAGGGAGAGTGAAGCTGAAAGCAGACCCATCTCTCCTCGCTGACCTGCAGATTCCGGCAGACAGGCGGACTCCGAGTCCGACTGGCAGGACTGGACTCAGATCCAGAACTCCAGAAAGAGGCGTCCCAAAGCCCCGCAGCGCATCACCGAGCACCTCAGGTTAAACTCACACACTTTGATAACTGTACAGAGTAGTTTAGCTGTTTAGATGCATGTTTGTGGAGGGATGTGGTTGAAGAGCGCGTTGGAAATCCTGATCTGTGTTTTCCCCTCTTTTTTAATGAATGTAACACATTAACACATTGTAACACATTAACATACACATTAAGATTTAACAAAATGTGTGTGCGTTACCCCTAACCCTAACAGAATAATTAACAAATAAATAATAGAAAAAATAAAGTAACAACGGCATCATCAACAATAATATTGATAATTTGGGAGAATAAAATGAAAATTATTGTAAAAAAAAATATAGCAGTACATAGTTTCCTTTCTATTTCAGTTCATTCAAAATTATGAGTTGATATTGATAGAATGATTTGGCAAATGTAGGCAAAATTACATATAAAGCTGTGAAACTGAGTTTCAAAGCAGTGAGCTGTGTTGAATTACATGGCAGGAAACTCGTCATGTGTTAAATAAATACTTCAGCTCGCACTGAGTCATTTAATTCAGACAGCAGGTGTCTCTATAACAAAACCATCAAAATCAGGATCTGACGGAGTAGTGGAGGACTTTAGTGTGATGCAGGAACTGAACCTGAAAGTGAAAAACGCTTACATTTTGTTTCATTTCTTTTTTTTTTTCTCATTAGCATCAGAAAATGAGTCACCTGCGGACTGGAGGTCGAAGCTCAAACCCGTTTCCAAGTAAGACTCATTTTATTGACGTTAACTTGCTCTGTGTTGCCTCCTATTTCTATATTTCTGCTTAATTTCTTGCTCTTTTTGGCTCGATTCCTCATGTCATACCTCCAGCAGAGAGTATCTGTACGTGGGTGGGCTTCACAGCGTATCAAAGTCTCTTTTCTCTCCTGATGTCCTGTCCACCCATCCATCCCTTTGATCCCATCTTTCATCCATCTATCCAACCTTGCCTCCCACAGGAAGCCTGTACCTGCTGCTCCTCCAAATGGCTCGGCCATCATTTGTAGTCGGAGCTTTCAGTCTCTCCTCTTCCGCCACATGCATGTGAGCCCCAAATGGTGTCAAGACTGAGTAGAGTCCTCCGTGGTGCAACATATGCTCAGTGCTCAGTTCTTTTCCCCCAGATGACCTTTCCTTCCACACTCATGAATCAAAGCGGAGGACTGCAGAAAAGGGGCTCCTTGTAGGAGCAGATAAATTGCCATTAATTAAATTCTGTGTCTCTCGTTTTTTCTCTTTCCTGCTCGTCCCCGATCCATCCACAGACCGCCTGTTCCTTCACAGCCCTCTCAAAAACCCTGGGCTAATGGAGCTGGAAAGACTCAGACTTCTGAGCCGTCTGTCGGGCCTTCTCCCTCCTCTCATCTCTCCACACCGAGCATTTCTGTCACTCCACCTGCATCAAAGGGTAACACCTGCGTTATGTCTGTTTAAATATGGTGGACAATATACGCGGACTTCCTTAATATTGGCTAAATATATATCAGACTTCTCAGGGTTCCTCACTCTTTTGTCTTTGTTCTCGATGACTTTACATAAACTTTTAACATTTTATTATTTGTTTTTCAGGACTTGTGAATGGTCAGGAAGACTCAACTGCTAATACCAAGCCAGAGTCAAAGATCACCAAGGTACCGAACCCTAGGTGGAAAAAAAGAGTTTGCTTCAGCTTAAATGTCATTTTAAATCGAATCCCTTTTAGTTATTTTTTGTTCAGTCAAATGAGCCGTAGCTCCACTGTAAAAACTTGTGTAACAGTAGCTGCTTAAGCATTTTAGTCTGCGAGCTAATGCTAACAAAAATTATTTAAATTCATTAGAAGTGATTAAATGTGTAATCTTACCAAAACCAAAATAATAGGATAACTGCAGTTGATACATAAAATGAGCTAGTGAAAGATATATTGAGCAGCAAAGTAAATTAAGTTTAATTTATTCCTAGCTGAAATAAACATTTGCTTTATCTAATGTCAGATAATTTTAAATGTATTCTCTTTGAGGTAGCTATTTATAATTGGCTAAATGTCTGTCAAAAGCAATAATTAGGAAAACTAAGTAGCAGATAAATAAAATGAGCCGGAGAATGATATATATAGGTATATATACTAAAAATAAATAAAGTTTAGTTTATTTAATCTACAGATTTGTGTTAAAGGGAAAAAAAGACTCTTTTAACCAGCTGATTTGAGGATAGGAAAACTTAATATCAGTCGGGCCATCGATTAGCTTTTTTGTGGTGTGTCTCACACCATTGGCACAAGTCAACCCTCCTCGGCCCTTGTCTTTTATTTTTGTCTGTTGGACGCTATGGAGCCCGTCGCTGAATAAAATCACAGTGACTGGCTGTTAAACTCAGTGCAACTGTTTCCTCACAGACACAAAAATAAGGAAATCAAACATGTCCCACATTGTTTGAACTAGTCTGCCTTTTTTTTCGGTTTTTAGCCGATTCAGCATGTTGAATCATTATCTGACCCAGTGGAGTCAGTTCACAGGAAGAGAAATGGAAGTGAAGGAAGTAAAGAAGGAGCTTAAACTCAAAAGCTGTGATTGAAACAAACTTATTATATTAGGTATTATTATTTAGGTATTATTTTTTCAGTCATTGAGCTCTTGAGCAGAATTTGTTCATAATCTTTTGTGTTGTTGTTCTCCGCTTCACATTAAATTTGCTTTTTCCCACAGTCATGGAAAACTTGCAAAAGTTATGGAATTTCCCAATATTATTTTCCAGGTCTGGAAAAGTCAAGAAATTAGTAAAAACCATTGAAGTTTTTCTATGTAATGACATTTTTACAGTAACCTTCTGTGGATAACCTCCCACATAATGTAACGTAAGAGCAAATGTATTTCCATTTTATGGGTCCTTGAAAGTGATGGGAAAGTTTGGAAATTTTGTGAGAAATGTGTGGGAACACTGTAATGTGCTAACTGGTGATTAATGCTTCACCACCACTAGTTACTTGATGTAAGTTTGGTGTGTCCTTAATGACGTCATATAATAACGTCAGCGGGATCACTAAGATATGTTCGTCTGTATCTTGATATACGTTGATTTCACATCTTCCGTTTAATTTTTTTCATGTATGTGTGTTTTACACCTTTAGACTAAGCCAGACTACATCCACAAAGATGCTATCTTGAAGGAACTTAAGGAGATTGACGACAGTTTGAATGAGTGGGAGAAGAGGGGAGTGGAGCTGGAGGTGAGGCTCCGCAGCTGTGAGGAAGGTAAGATAAAAACACACACGTTATGAGCGTCCTAGGATTTAGAGAAAGGAGTGCACGGGACTTAACTCTGTGTGTGTGTGTGTGTGTGTGTGTGTGTGTGTGTGTGTGTGTGTGT
>NW_024612429.1:0-3557 GCF_008729295.1 Plectropomus leopardus
AATAAAAGCATAATCAGTTTTGTATTTAATTTAACCAAAGTCAATGTGCTTCAACAGCTTCCATTACTATAACCTTTGAAGATGCTGGCGTAAGCCTTACTGGAAAGGCGGTCTTCACTCATACTGATCTGACAGTGGACATTCAACAGATTCTTTCCCATACACTGAGGTAACACTTTAAATGTGCATTGTGTGCTATCTTCTGGATTTTACAGTTGTTATTTGACTTATTTCTCCCCACAACACACCCTTTTTGCATATCCCAAGAGAAGACACCATATAATGAAAGATATTTGATTGTTTTCTGTTAAATAGTTGTTTCTTAGTTTCCTTCTTTACTACAGAGATTTGACACATTCCTGCTTGTCTCTACAGTGACTCCCGTCTCACAATGAATGTGGACATAAACAGCCCTGCCTTCACTGATGTGAACTTGCGTTACGCTGTCCGCAAAGATGGAATCAGCGCCACAATTTCTATCCCATCTACTGGCTTTCTGGGTCTTCAGCTCCATGGAAGGATCCCGTCTCAGATGAATGCCAGGCTTTACGGGCGTTATGCTGTAAGAATCTAATACTTCTATTATATTTGCATATTTACAATGACCAAGACTTCAAGATCTCATTTTGTTTTTTTTCTGTAACACAGTCTGATCCTGGGAAGGATGTTGATGTCCTCACCATCAGAGCTTCTGCAAAGGATGCTGATAAAATCAATTTAAAGATGGTCATCAACATGGATGCTCCCGAAGTAATGCTCAATGGGCTACAGGAAAGACTTCCTGCCATCATCTCTTGTTTTTCTAGCTTTGCTGAGAAATACCAATTGTTCAAACCCACCACTCAGCTGAAGAATAATATAATTTACTATACTGAGGAGGCCTACAACATTGCAAACAACCATGCCCCACATCTGAGCCAGGTGTCCATTCTCTTTAGGAACACTGTTGCTCAGTACCAAAGGACTGTTCAGGTCTTCCTGGATGATGCCATCAAGGTCTTGAGGGAGACCCAGGTCAAACTACCAGGCTCTGAAGAGATGACCCCTCTCATTGAGGTGCTCAATAGGCTGACCACCAGCATTACTACTATGGTAAAGAAGGCAATGCACCTGGTGGCTGTTAATGCAGAATATTCTTTCAATGCCATGCTTGGTATGATCAGAAAAATTCAAGTCACAATGCCCATTGGTGATGTCATGGCTGGAGCCAAAGTAATGGACAAGATTAGGGACTGGGTTAAGACAATGCCTAATCATATTAGAGATATTTTGAAGCACCTGGAGAGGCTTGACTTGTTCCTTGAGAAACTGGGTGACACCTTAAAATTCCTTGTTGAAAAGGCACAGGACTTCATTGACAACAAGCTAAAGTCTGAATCCCTTGATGCGATTGCCTTCTACATCAATGCTTTCTACGACAAGCATGTAAGCTTAATGAAAAAAATCATCAAGTATGCAAATACAGCTGTGGACAATGAGTCTGTAAATGGCAGCATTATTTCCATTCTGGATCTTTTCAGATTTGCAGTGAATCAATTTTACAACACTGTTACTGACTATCTGCAGCAGGCTCCTGCTCACTACAGGTCTTATGTAAAAGTTAAGGGTAGAAAGCTTGAGATCAACCTTTGATTCCATCTTCACCAATAACAAAAAAGATTGACGTGCCACTCTTTGAGCTGATACAGTATTAGCTAAACATAAATGTGAATGTGTTCAAAGTATAAAAACTTAAAACAATTGAAAAAATAGTTGAACATTAGCTTTCATGTTTAGTATTATTTAAAAATAGATGCGAAAAACAATGTGTACACATATGATAATGATATGACATGTAACAAAGGCAAATGAAAAAACCCTGTATACCATATGTTTTAAGTCTCATTTTTTGAATTGTGTTTGATAGAGGTGTGAAATAAAGGGTTCACTGAATATTGTCACATTTTATTTTTTTCTGCAATATATTTATAAACACTACCACTCACCTCTGCACAGACATTAACAACTAATTATAGATTTCTTACAAGGTAAAAGGTAGATTTATTAGTCATTTTTTCTAAACTTTTGTTTCGAAAAAATGAAGTTAAAATTAGTCCCTAAATCCTGCTACAAGCATATAAACCACAATGTACGAATGCATGAACAGTCATACACTAAACATTTTTTGCTGGTTGCACTGTCTTGGAATAACAAGACAATTTCACCTATAAATGACTAAAATGTAATTGAAAAAGGGGCAAAACTACTCTTTCTAACTCATACAACATATAAGCATACTTTTGTCTTTTCTGTAACATACATTTCAATATGTCCCACAATTAACAAAACTAGAATTAAGTCAGATATACCTATATGTCTACATTTACTGCCTACAAAGTTAAAATCTATCTAAACATTTTAAAATATGTGGCACCAATCTCCCCCTGACACAGCTGTTATGATGAGTAAACAAAACAACAAAAAAATCGCCATCTTTTGAGCTGTGTTTTTTTAGGTTGGATATATACTGCCACCCCATCATTGAAGGTTTCTATCCATTAGGTCACAAATACATGATTGGTGTGTCATTTAGAAAATAAACTGAGCGCAGTGTTGTAAAATCCATTATGTTGCATATCTTATTCACTTAAAGTTATCCTTTTCAACTTGTCATTGTTTTTTCAATAAAAAAAATGACATTTATACCTGTTAGTTTACCTGCCTGTTTGTTTTTGTTTTTATTTGGCATTCTCAATCCATTTCTAATTTTCCCAAAAATTTAATACAATTTAATTATAAAAAAAAAGGACATTTGAAGGCTAACATTGTAATTACATGGACCCCAATGTACAAAATAAAGCAGAACATGTCAACTTTGTCTTTAACTCAAAAGTTGGCACATTTGTTCTCCGTACATTGGATATCAGATTCAAGTAATGTCTATTAGTAACCAGAGGGGGTCACTGAAACACAAGGCTCCAGACTAACTTTTTACATTGAATGCACAGGTGCACTAACTTTTTCATTTGGGTGCACCAGCACGTAATTTAGATGTACCCAAAAAATGTTACTGCGCTTTGGCTTTGCAATGATAAATGCTACATTTTTTAAATCAGTTTTGATACATAATGGTCATTTCTTAAGAATTATTTAATTTATTGTATAATGCTGTATGTTAACTTCTTTGCACATGGCACTGGTGCTACAAAGGTTGACCGTTTTTGTAGCAAAAGTTACAAAATTGTAGCACAAGAAAAGTATCAAGTAAGGCCAACTTAGTTTGAGACAATGCAAATTCTTTGTTGAGTTGAGTTTAAAAAGTATTTCTTAAATGACCTTTTAAATTAATGTAGTACTGAAAAAATGCAGTGCAGACATTTAAAAACATAAATTATTTAAAAATAAATAAATAAATGAACTTATTGCTAAAACTACTGTGGAGGGAGAGAGCGAGAGAGAGAGAGGGAGCGATAGACTTGTTTTGTCATGAAGCTGGTTTATCAGTAAAGTGTGTATCATAAACTACACTGTAGTCTGTCATCTTGGCAAAGTGACAGCTGACTCATTGGGACGGTTCC
>NW_024612430.1:0-1977 GCF_008729295.1 Plectropomus leopardus
GTCGTGTCAACGCCCCCCCCCCCACCGCTTGCCTTTTTTCAAATCTCGTTTAAAAAGTTTTACAGATTTAAAACAAACTAATTTGTTGTCTTTGGCTTTCTCAGAACTTGTATGAGAATTAGCACTTTTGTGGTTTTATTGCCTTTTTGTAAACTTTTTGTTATGTCATGTTTTACAATATTTATGCTTACTTTTTTTTTTTTTAAATCGATTTATTGAGAAACAGCACATGGTCAATTATGTTGTTTTTAAATGTGTTTTATAAATACACACATATACATGTAATGTGTTACTATCATAAACTACTATTATTAATATTCATATTTCTATTACTATTGTATAGTCATCATTGTTATTATTGTTGTTGCTCTTACTCTTACTTTCAATTCAGTTTCAGTTTAAATGGCTTAGCATGACTATACAATACAGCATTGCTAAAGCATGTAAATACAATCTGTACAATTAAAATTAATAATAACATTACAAAATAGCAGATAAAACACCTATCTCATACATACATACATACACAAAAATAAATAATACATTTATATACATATAAACACACACATATATGTTTGTATAATTAGTATTAATATGGTTTTTATTTCATTTTTTAAGCTATGTGTAAAAGACGACTTATAAATCTACCTTGTACCTTGTAGATGTGGAGACACAAAGCATTAATAATTCCTCTATTTTAACAGCTTACCAAAAAGAAAGATGGCTGCAGCAGGAGAGTGATGTTCATTTGTGGTTCTTAAAGTGCTGCCCTGGCTCTTTCATCACATTTCATCATTCTGTGCTTTAGCTAATGAATGTAATGACCCAAAAAAAGTGGAAAATGAGAAGAACACCACTTTTTCTAATGCATCATCACAAAAAGTAGAGCTTCTTTGCACACAATATTGAGGAACTCAGCCCTATGTGAAGATGATATCAACTATTTGAGAAAACCAAGACTATGCCGATGTTTTGCATACTTAACATGAACAAACTAATCAATGCATGCGAAAATAATTGTAGCTAGAGGAGCCACAGAACCTTGAAAGCGTGTTTAATGACAGCATATTACATCATTCATAAAGAACCCCATTTCCCAAGAGTATTGGTGACTCTTATCATCACTACAATTTGGATTAATGAAGTGTGCAAACTTATGTCGGGAGTACACAAAAATCACAGTGAAAAAACGTGTGTTATCTGAGCCTTGTACGGGTGTGTGCGCCCATTGTGACCTTTTTGTTTGGCGACTTCCTGAGAAGACAAGCAGTGTGTTCGGAGGTATCAGCAGCTGTGTGCTTCGTGCCTGTGATCCGGGCAGCTATTGACTTTCTGAGATTTGAATTAATTACTTGCTTCACAAGAGAAACTGGATTGCAGTGGAACCCCCTAAGAAGTCCACTCATTCTTAGGAAACTGCCCCATGGACTTGCAGATGGTTTCACTGAGATGTGCTTTCCCATAGAGAACAATTATACAGGGGATTGTGGTGCTGGCATAAACCTGGAGCACACAGTCTCCATTCTGAGCGTTTCAAAACAGCCATAGGGGAGGTTTGTGACTTAACATAAATTAGACCACCAGGGAATGGGTAGAAGTGAAGTGGCGGAAGGGCAATATTGCAGATAAATGCACTGTGCTGAGAGCTTCTGCAGCACAGAAGAAACAGAAAATTACGCCGTGAAATTTCCCCTCTGTGTGTTTTCCATCTGAGAAAGGAAACAATGACAAGAGCAATAACTGATGTGAAGAAAACATTGACAGTTGCTATGGTGTTTTACGACATACTATATAGTGACTTATTTTGACATACGAAACCATAACTTTTTCAGCAGTTTATTTGACATGCCATACTATTGTGTTTTTTGAAGAGCTATACTATTACTTTTATCAGACAAGCGAAACAGCAAATGTTCTTTTGACATACTATATTATAGCATTTTTTGACGTACTATACTATTTCAACATATAAAACAA
>NW_024612431.1:0-2239 GCF_008729295.1 Plectropomus leopardus
ATACACAAATCGTATGATGGCTAGATACCCGATCTAACTTTCTATGTCACTATTTATTATTTATATTAAATTATTTCATTATTTCGTTATTCTTTTATATATTCTGGTATTTATTATTGATATATTTCAGAATTTATTTATACACAAATCTACTTATTCTGTATTTATGTATTTAAATAACTATTTATTGATACTCAAATCGTATGATAGCTTGATACCTGATCTAACTTTCTCAAAGTAAACAAATAAGTTCATTTTCTGCAATTAACTGCTCTACATGAGACTACCTCGAGATGCTAACTTATTCAGTATAATAATAACAGTATTATTTGTGTGGTGGAAGCTAATAATGAACGATGATCCCTCAGGCTCAGAGATTTTCACCTGGATTTTATGTCCTAACAAAACTAGCTGTGTCCTGCTGTGAAAAAAAAAAATTTATTACCATAAATGATAAAAGTCCTCTTGTTATAAGAGCTCGGAAAATACTTTTGATTAAAGCAACTGAGAGGGAAAAAAATATACGGAGACAAAAACAAACGGGCAGTTATGATGTGCCGAGAAAGAAAGAAAAAAAACCAATAAATGATAATACACACAAATAAATTCACGCTTTGGAAAAATAATGAGCCCTGGTTATACGGCGTTCAGCTCATTAGGGTGAGTGACAAATTTTGAAAGCGAAGGGGGCATTTTCACCTGCAAGCAGCAAAACAAGACTTTCCACTCTCCACCAGATAAAAGCAGCGCTGATACATTATTTAGCTCTGATGTTTGTGTTGAACTCCTGATCTCGTCTGCTCGCTCCTCTGCTCGGTCTTTTATTCTGTAAAACTGAAAACGCCACATTTTGCAACAGAGTTCTGTCAGTTTTGCCCGTTTTTCGTAGGAGGGCAGCAGACAATCGAGGCGTGAGACATATTAATGCTCATTTAAACTCTATTATGTGGTACTTTACGTCATTTTCCCTTTGTTTGAGTTCATTTCAGCTGCATGTCACAGTGTTTCTGAGTTAATTGGAGGCTGACTGAGATCACCTGTTGTGCAGGGTGTCGGGCTGATTAAGAACTGAGAGCAGCTTGGTGCATGAGAGTGTGACGTGCATGAGAGTGCTACTTCCTGAGGGCTTAAAAGAGGCGAGAAAACACACACTCAGGACAGTCTGATCGTTCCTCCGTCCAGTGCAGACGTCATGTTCGCAGATATTATCACCCAGAAATTCTCCAGGACTTTTGAGACTTCTCTGCTGTTGTGCTGTTTGAAGGTGTCGTAGAAAATGATTATTTTATGCTCCTGAATCATGTAAATGTAATCATCATGTAAGTGCGATTGTTAAGAAACTGCAAGAGCAAGGCCATGTAGATGTGCAGACTACACTGATGGGCACAGCTGTGTGATATGTACTGTTTAACCCTTTTAAGTGACCAGAAATGAGAAAAAAACCCAGATTTTTTTTTTTTTTAAATTCTTTGATTCAGCTTATTTTCTGGTAATTTTTTGTCACCTTTTTTTTCTTCCGATTTTGAGGACATTTCATGCCAAGTTTCTGATTGCCTTTTTATGAGAAATGTTTTTGAAAGAAACTATTTTGCTCCTATTTTAAAGGTTTAAATGCTTGTGAAAAGTGTCTCAATGTAGTGCAAGAAAAAGATGAATGACTCTTTTGAAGAATGTTATTTTAAGTTTTTGGTATTTCTCTGTCTATACATTTATGTTGTGCCAAAAGCTTTTTTGATCAAATTTTTGTAATAAACATATATTCAAGTGAGAACGACTGAGTTTATTTCTTTACTCATTAGGCATATTTAATTAGTGTGTTCATACAAGAGTTTTGAAAAAACCTGAAACCCGAAAATATAATGCCTCCGGTCTCGGCTATCACCAGTGTGGAGGCATAAAAATGATTTACTTGAAAAAAAAAAAAGAAAAACTCTTTTAAATAACAAAATAATGACGTACTATCTTAAAGTGAGGAATTTAATAAAATAAATTAATGAAACTTACCAAAAAAAAGGAGACTTGGTAAAAAACAAAATAAAAAATTACAAAAATATTTTTAAAAAATAAAAATGTATTTAAAAAAATACCCTTATCTCAAAATACTGAGAAACTTTATTCAAACTTTATTAAAAAAATTCAAATATAAAAAAATATTAAAATAAAAGAAACTCTAAAACATTTAATATTAAAAACTATTTATTAATATTATAGAAATGGGCTTCCATAGGAAGGGCAGTTT